>NC_072461.1:12913329-12934291 GCF_027596085.1 Anoplopoma fimbria | reverse complement strand
ATGGATGGATATGTTAACTGTCAATTAAAATAAATGTTTGAATGTTTTGGATATAAAAAAGTCATTTTGGGGTAAGGGAAGTGCACATATACTGTACATATAAAGCAGGTTAATGGAAGTTGTATGTGAAAGAACACCCTAGAAAACCAATGTTGAGACAAAAGATATCTGGCAATAGCATGTTCAGAAGCAGAGATACGCACCTCTTAACCTTTGCAAACTGCCTCCCTGCTAAAGGTCTCAACTAACATGTATATTACAAATGACAACTCAGCAATATCAACCTCTCAGATCGGTCACTGCGGAACATGTCTTTTGCAAAGCTCTGCTTTGGTATATTACTGTATTTAAGAGGGTAAATAAACACGCGCAGCAAAACCACACTTTTCTTATAGCGTGAAGAAGCAGCTGGTTGTGTTACAGTATGGGTGCTTTGAGCAGCCAAAAAGGACAAAGGAAGAACTGTATTTCAGCAATAATTCGTCATATTTGATAGAACATGTAAAAAAACCATTAAATTGCACATAATATGAAATATTAGAGGGGGGCTTTGCCGGCAGCAGCGTCTCCCCCTCCTCCAGGAGCAGAGCTTCACCTCGCTGCTCCTCCGGTCCCCGCTGGGAGCCAACACAGACACCACACTGCTGAGACCCAGGCCGTGGCATGGGAGAACCAGAACCAGGACACCGGCTGCAGTTAAATGAGAGGTTTTCTAAACGGACTCTGGCGCTCAGAAACATTACGGCTTTTGTCCTTCGCCAACATCAACGAAAATAATGAAAGTGCCTCATAGTAAATTAAAAGATACAAAGCTCAATGGTGTGGGTAGCAAGTACAAACCAAAGTAACTGATAATCCACAGGTGAGAACAGATAAGGGTTCAGTTTATTATCATAGAAAATTAATACTATATCAATATCTGAAAATATATTAGCCAATGCATCGGGACATTAAATAACACCATGACACATGTAATATAATTGTTGTCATGTATATCTGTAGTGAGTTGACTGAAACAAATGCAAACTTATCAAAATGTTAAAAACCCAAAGCAAACTGAATGTTGAATGCTGGGTACTAAGTTTCAATACAAGGTATTTTTGTCCAAAAAACAGTGTAAGCAGAGCAAAAAAAAGAATGCACTCATACAAACACATCTGCAAACACCACACACACACCACACACACACTCTCTCTCTCTCTCTCTCTCAGATCCTACTCAGTGGTTGGTTTACAACAGCTTTCTCTCAAAGTTAATCAACAGATAAGGCAGCGTCCAGCTGTGTTGCCATCCAACACATAGATTTTTTTGTTTTTACAATTGGTTGTCGCTCAAAGGACTGTCTCTCTAAAGACTCCGATCAGACTGTGTGGGCGTTCAGGGTGATCCAGGCGGGACCCTGTCCTTGACCCCGCCCCTGAACCCCCTGCAGAGCTCGCCCTGGACCCTGCTCTCCTACGGTTTCCTTGTTGCTCCACGGCCTCGCAGGTGAAGGAGCTGAGGTCCCCGCAGCTCTGCAGGTGCAGCAGGCCGGGCCTCCTCCTCCTCCTCAGCGGGGGGCGAGGAAAAGTCTGGGAGTGACTGGCTGTTGGCTGCTGGGGAGGTTCAGGTGGACCCGGACCCATCTGTGAATCGGTGAACACCTGAAAGCCAAAAGGAAACTACTGTTTATGACACCTCATTACAACAACAGAACAACTATATAATTTATGTAAATAATTTGTGTTATAGTCCTGTTTGAGTAGGGTTTGATAAAAAAAACACAGTCACCATATGTTTTAGTAAATGACTGAGCCTTTTTTTTTTAAATTACACTATATACACATTTTAAGTGTTTTTAAAGAACCAATGGAAAAAATGTTGGCTTTTGAAAAAAATACCAGTACATCATCATCAATCATACATTTTTGTGTTATACCCAACAAATGGTTAAACTCCCCAACAAATATTTCTATATCAGATATTTGTATTTGGAGTGACACGACACATGTTTCTGTATGAACTCCTACCTGTTCTATGTAGCTGGCACAGCGCACAGCCTCCTCCATGTGCTCCTGGTCCGACTGAAGGACATTCCGTATGCTGTCCACCAGCTCTTGGACCTCGGGGGCCAGGCCCTGGGCGGCCGGCTGCTCCAGTATCTTCCTGACCAGCTGCTGCGTGTGCCGGTAGCTCTGGTAGTCCACCATGGAGGATGGCCGGGGCCGGCGGGGCGTCCTGCCGCCACCGCCGTTTCTGTTGTTGTTGCCCCGTCGCAGCGTGACCTGGCCCTGGGTGCAGGCGGCCAGTGTGGGCTGGGAGGTCTGGGTGGAGGAATCTGTGGTCTGAGGACACGGAGCAGGGGGAGCGTCACTGCTGCTCAGCACTACGGGGGAGAGCAGAGGGGAAGAATGTGGTTCAGGTTCCCCCAAATACCCATGAATCGGTATATCCAACATATCTACATTTGCAAAAAGTGCTTGTAGTGTGAAACAGAGCCTTAGTGGTTACCAAAAGGAACAGGAACATTAAGCAGTCTGCGATGATGTATTTAACATAAGTGATTCTTAGAGTATCTCTGTGTGTATTTCATACTGTATGAAAAACTGCTACTTCAGTTTATTTAATCCCTGGTAGCAGGACAAAAAACTGTTTGTTAATAAATCTGCAGCATCTGATTAGAGCGTTGCGCATTAGACACACTGACCCCTGTTGTATCAGCAGGAAAGTTCATTAAAAGTAGTATTTCTTAATGAAGTATTCATCATTATCATCACTGTATTTATTTTTAGCAAAAAACAAAACAACCTCAAGATAATTAAATATTAATAGCTCAATAAGAGACATTGAGTAGTTGTGCGACTCCTAATCTGATTGGCCGTTTATTCGTTTCAATAACCGATAGATAATTGTACTATCAGCTATATGTCTACTATGCAGCTCTACTGTTTATTTTAAAGTGATTTGATGGATTTTAGTTCCTGTGCTGAATGAACCTCAAAGGGTGAGCTTAGAGAGTTGATGGATGACTAAGTCTTCCAATTGGACAGTAAAGATCTGTTGTGTGACACAAATCATCTCACACTGACTGGTGTTCCAACATCCAAAGTTGACACAGTTCCACATGAGAGGGGGGGAAACAAGCCAACCTTTAGCCGCCAGGTCCATCAACACTGGGTCACTGTTGGAGCGCTGGATCCTCGCCTTCCTCCTGGAGGGCAGTGCTGGAGAGGGCTGCTGCTGAGGAAGAGGAGAGAGGAGGAGGAGGAGGAGGAGGAGGAGGAGGAGGAGGAGGAGGAGGAGGAGGAGGAGATGGAGCAGGAGGAGTAGTAGGGGGAAGCTGGATCTGGGGTTTGGTGCCTGGTGATGCTGATGCCATGTGCGGACTCCCATCTAAGACCAAATACAGACAGGTGGTGCTATTAAAACTAAAGGCAGTGTCATGACGTTCATTTTAAATCAAATACTGACTGATGAAACAAAAAGATCCCATAGATGCTTAAAGACGAACTGCACCGGGATGAAACACATCAATGCTGGTGTTAATACTGACATTTCTTTCCAAATTCATGAAAACACCCCATCTGCTGTTTAAAATCAGCCCTAATCTTTCAAGGCCAATTATGAGATAGAGTCGACCGTTTGGGACTAATCTACGTCATGAAATAAAAGAATGTAAATCAGACCCCCTCCTTGTCTCTCCCCACAGCGTCCATCGAGTTTACGTGTAACATTTAAATCACAGCACAGCGGTTCTCTAGTTTCTGTGGATTTGAAATTAAGCTCTTAGCACATTACAACATCTGGATTATCAGTGTTAATGACTGATTATCTGGAGATAGCAATGTGTTTTACTACACTCTGATAATAGTGTGTAGATGAAGCAACAAGTTGTTGAATTTTAATAATTTACTAGCTGGATAGTTGGCTAGCTAACATTAGCTCACTAATTCCACCATGCTTTCATGCCAACGTTACACCGGTTACAGAAAATGAGTAGAACAGCGGGTTGGTGACAGCAGCAAGGGTTTTGGGTTGGCTGAATTCAATTTGCTACAACCGTGACGGTCTGATTACGGAGATGGCGCCCGCTCTCCTCCTGTAAACAGGCGGCAGGGAGAGAGGTGGAGGGACCATGGGGTGTGCTAGCCAGCTTATTCTTGTCTCATTTGTGGTCGGATACACTGTGAATTCAAAATAACTGCCCCATATTAGTGTTTTTCCAAGCTACTGTAGGTGCCATATTTTGAGTCTTCGTCAAGACTTTTGTCATACGGAAGTGGCCGTGGTTTCATTTCCTAGCCCTTGCCTACTTTTTAGTGTTTCAAAATCACGAGAAGGTGGGCCTAGGCTCAGATTCTGGGGGTGAAGTCCCGCCATGGGACCTAATTTGGTAAAAATACTTACGGTACTCAATGGTGAGAGACAAATAATTTTTTGATCCCGTTTGAACTGTTCCAGGAATACAACAAGAAAGTCACATTTTGTCTTAAAACTGCTGAAGTATAAGACCGTGAACATCCATAACTAGACAGACTTCACCTCTCTGTATACTTTTGTGAAACATACAGTATACATAAGTCAGTATACACACACATAAGGGAGACTGATTTACATAGAGTGTGGCAAATATGCCAGAGATCACGTGACCTCTACCAGCAGCTGAAGGTATCAGATGAGTGAAGGACTAAAGGCCAAGAGACTACATCAACCAGAATGATCAGGGGAGCAGACAGAATGACATAAAACCGACTAAAGCGTTTATGTGTAGAACTGATTACTCCTTACATGCAAAATACAGGCTGGTAGCAAACTTTCTAAAAACACACAATCAAAAAGTCACAGCCTAATGACACTGTCACTGCCAGAACCTAAAGATCCCACATGTTTTAATCAGAAAAAAGGCCCTTATTTTATATATCCAAATGGAATATGAGGTTTACAGGAGCCATATCAAATTTGGAATTTTGTGATATCCACAAGAACAGTGGAATGTGAGTATGCATATAAACGCAGTCACTTAAGTAAACCTTAGCCAAGAAAAACACACTTTAGCATTAGCACACACGCACACACACACACATTAACAACACAGTAAAGCTTCGCTGCACTGACACAAAGACAATAATGACCTACCACAAATAAACCTTTAGAGAATTGGCAAAACGTATAAAAATACTAGAATAAAAAACATAAAACATGCTAAATATATCTAAATAAAGTTTTCCTAGCACAAGCAAAGCAGCCTGACAGTTACTGTAAATCAGTGGTCCCCAACCCCCAGTCCGCACAGAAAGAATATATAACTTATATTATTTCCATTTTATTTATTATCAGTCTGAAAAATGACCGGATTCTCTCAGTTACTGCTTGTCTCGGTCACGTGATACGTTACCTCAAAAGTTAAGCCCACAAGCTAGCGAAAATGAAGCGGGATTTTCTGCAGTGACAGCATCAAAACAAAATTACGGAGTAAACTGGTCATAAGGAACACACTTCGGGTGTCATTGTCTCCCATTACAGAGAAACAAGCGCAGGGCTCCCACTGATTCAGCGTTATGGTGATTTGTTTTTAAAAAAAATGCATTTTATATTTGTTTTCATGCCGGTCGTTTCATTTTATTTCGTCGTGTTTATCCGCCACAGCTTGAGGGCCGGTCCGTGAAAATATTGTCTAAGCGTTGTGTTCCACCTGATCATTGGATCAGAGGGCAGTACAAAGACACTTTGTCTCTGAGATTTAGCCAGTCAGCACCCCCCCCAGAATCCTACCTGGAACAGATGCTCCTGGTGGAGTCAGGTTCGTAGTCAACTCCGTCAGAGCAATTTCTGTCTCCTGAAATAAACAGACATCATCACACTGGTGTTTTATGAAGTAGTTAAACAATATTAAGTTGCTAGTCAGGGTTTATTGGCAAATCCACTCAGAACTCATGAGCATGGCACTGAAGTAACTTTGATCCTTTCTTGCATTAACGGTTTGATGTTGTTAAACAGTACATTCAAGAAGTTGACCCTTGACCAGAACCGCCTGCATGGGCTGTTCAGTCAGGCCCACAATCTTTCAGTTTCCTTAAAAAAAATGTTTTATGGCTGTCCTTGACCCAACAAGCTATTTTTTTTTTTAACTCATGAACAATACACTGTCAATATCAGCGAGTCTCTTTCACTCTCTCGCTCTCTCTCGTTTCCCTTCTGTCTGTGGATTGCTTACTGTGCTCAGCAACTGGATTCTAGCGAAGATCGCAAGATCATGCAACAATCGCCAGATCACATATCACTTAAAAAAATCCATCTGGTCAGGCTCCCATTAATGCGGCGTGGAGCCAGAGCACGGACCAATCGGTGTCCTGTGAGGATCTACTGACGGCTGTGGGCGTGGCTTAGGTGTGTGTGAGACATTACATTACATTACAGTCATATGAGACGTCACAGAGAGGCGACTGTTCAATCCAAACAACAACAGTGGCCCCTGAAGAGGTATGCATAGATGTTGCAAAAGTATCCGTACACTGAAGGGTAATCTCTGGAAAAGATGTGTTTGCTCTTTTTCCCGACTGCCTTCGGTAAAAGTTTGACTGACAGCTGCCACGTAGCTTTTGAAAGTGCCTGTCCTTTTCCCAGATGTTTCCAATAACGACTTCTCAGAGGGTTCTGTGTGACAAAACACCAATAATGTTGTTTTCGCTGTTTTTCTATAAATACATAAAGCTTAAACAGAGGGGGCAAAAAGTACAACTGAAGAACTTTTCAGAAGAAACATGATGCACACAGATTTCCTTTATTTGTTGGATTACTGTTCTGTCATAAGCCCTCATGTTTGACAAATGTAGAATAATATGAATGCATCTTGTAACTATAAAAATTTTTAGGCGAAGTGAAATAATTTGACGTTTTATTAATCACTTTAAAATATCGACTGTAACTATCTGTTTCATCATTTTTTCACACCCGTGTTTCTCTTCAATGTTTAAAGCTTGTAAGAGACTTTGAGAGGCAGAACTATGTACAAAGTAGAAGTAGTAATCATCATGGGAGTGTAAAAGGTTAGACAAATGTTATGTTAAAAATAGAGCAGTTCCATGTAAGAACTAAAATACTTCCTACATGAAAATGAACACAACAACGTCTGTGGATTATTTTAATTAAATCTGTCATTTCTTTCTGGAAAGAGTCATTGATGTGGACTTTTCAAAAAATGTTTGTGTGTTTTGAGCACCACAAGACGAGTGACATGTAATCCCATTATGTTCAAGAGTAGACATGCGTCTATGGCTGATATCTCCAAAATGTACAGTACCAGTCAAAAGTTTGGACACACCTTCTCATTCAATGGTTTTTCTTTATTTTTTTCTACATTGTAGATTAATATTGAAGACATCCAAACTATGAAGGAACACATATGGAATTATGTGGCAAACAAACAAATGCTCAACAAACCAGAATATGTTCAATATTTTAGATTCTTCAAAGTAGTTGAATGAGAAGGTGTGTCCAAACTTTTGACTGGTACTGTATTCAAATACATTTTTCCAAAAATATGTATTTTTTTTATTTTGGAGTGAACTATACCGTTAAAAAACAAAAAGTAAATCTAAGGGATCTGTATCAAGCTAATTTGAAGTGTACCTGTGTGACTGCATCGGTGGAGCTGCCAGCGACGGCCTCGTACGGAGGCGGAGGGTCTAGTGGACAAAAGACCTCCACCCCTTTGATCCGAGCCCCGTAGATATGAGGGAGAGGGATCACGCTGTCCCCCAGGATTCTGAAACACACAGGTCAAACATTAAACTAGAGAGCGCGTTAACATGTGAGTTACATCGACAATAACAGGACTAAAGTAAGTAAAGAGGTGTGTGTGTGTGTGTGTGTGTGTGTGTGTGTGTGTGTGTGTGTGTGTGTGTGTGTGTGTGTGTGTGTGTGTGTGTGAGGGGGGCAGTTACCGGCGAGCCAAGCGTGGCGTGTACGAGTAGAAAGTTGAGAAGTAGGACGGGGGAGGGGCCGGGGCCACAAACTCGTCGGGGTCTGGCACCTGAGCAGGGTCCTCCCTTTCCTCGACCGCAGCCCTGTGCTCGTCCTATCACAGAGCAGGGGACACATGACATCACACACCAAGTTAAACGCTAGTACAGGGGTTCTGCAATGTTCTTATAATTGAATGAAATACAGAAGTACGAAGGAAAATTTGTACAAATGAAAAAATAAAAGTTCTGGAATTACTTTTATGTTCAGGATTCTATTACCAAGTTAGCAATACAATAAGCAATACAATAATAAAAGGATTGTAACAGTGATGGAAATATTTAGAACTTTAGAGCGCTTTAAGTGCGAACGTGGACCCAAACGTTGTCCAAAGGTCGCTTGCAGTTCCAGGTAATGCTAATGGCTAACCTGTTAGCTGCTGCTGTGGTACTGACAAGCGGCATATGTTGGCAGCTTTTCATTGTGCCCCGATGTTTTTCACATTTAAAGTGCCATTCTGAAGCTTTGGCTCTAAATGTCACTAATTCTAATGTCTTTATTTTTTAATGCTGATAGAGGTCACCTGACAGATTTTCCTGTGGTGCACACCCTATTCTCAAATCATTGCTTACCACGCACTCTCATACTTACATCAGCTGTTAAGATCTGATAAATTATACCAGACACACATTGTTAGGCATACATGGTTACTGGCTGGTCACAATGCAGCTGACAAGTGTGGCCCACCGTGTGCACGACGGCTGTTTAAGGAATAGCTCATTTAAAATCACTTAGTTTGTTTTAAACAGATCCTATAAAAAGCATTACATTCTGAGCTTCTAAGCGCATCTAGAAGCCATGATTGACTCAGCTGAGACCAACAGTCACTCGACAAAAATTCTGTGAAACTTCAACTGAACTGCAGACCGTTTACACAGAGCATTGAGGAGAAGAAAGGAAAGGCTGTAAGTAGAGGTTGTAAACATGTTAATGGCTCAATGTACATAGCACGTAGAGCCTCAACTTTTTTTCCAACATTGGTTAGACTTGTGGCAACTTGGAAACAAGTTGGATGTATATATTTTATTGTTTGCCAACTTTTGTAAAATAACCTATCAAAGAAATTCAACTGAGGTTTTTTTCTTTTTCTGTTTTATTGCATTGTAACTGTGTTTTACTGCACAAAATACATTTGTAGGTCTCTCTGCTTTTAGGCATAATTTTGCTATTTCCATAGAGGTGCAGGACTTATATTACACATATTATATATACTGCACTCAAAATCAATGCCACAGGGAGACAAAGGGGCAGGAGAGATTTATTTTCACGATAATATTGTTTTTGTGAATTAATTTGTGTAGTACAGATCTGGATATCGTAACTGCCCTGATCTGGATATTCCCCAGCAGGAGGCAGCAACACTGACCCGTTGTATACAATGGCCCAAACTCTAGACTGTGGTGTGTGATCATACCAGGCAAGGTGTTCTTGCGGTGAAGATCTGCAGGTATCTCAGGGCGGCCGCCATGAGGCACACGGCGGTGGTCAGAGCATTCAGAGCGCACAGCGCGAACAACACTTTCTGGGAGACAAAGACACAACAAGGTCAGTACAAATAGAGCAGAGATAAACTATATATCTGTTGTCCAGTCAGAAACAGACCAAAGGCTCCATATGCAACGGGGTGCAAAGAACAGTGCAGCAGTACAAAAAGCTGATGACAGTACCCAGTGAAGTATGCATGGTGCAGAAATGAACTTAGGTAGGAGGGGTGTTGATTTTTGCAGGATGTTATATCATCTCAGAAGTTACATTAATTACAGACATTTGAAAGCCTGCTCAGTGTCACTACACTGAGCAGAAATGAACGTTTGGTCTACAAAACGAGCACATGCTGAGTAGGCGGAGGAAAATGGCAGCAAATATTAAATCATGTAACTTTAGAGTCATAAGAAATACAGATTATGTATTTTCTGTAGACAACAGGCCAAATTCATTTGATTTCTATAGCATAAATTAAAGAATGTCATTTCATTCAATATCCAATATATATAAAAAAAAAATGGCTATGAAAAGAAAATCTTGAAACAAATAAATTAGGGAACAAATATGTAGATGTATGAATAAGTCAATATACTAATACATGTATATATATACATTTGTTATATTCAAATGAATGGGTTTGATTATCTCAGTTATTTATTCAAGTATTTATTTATTGAATATTGAAGACTGATTAAGACCTCAATCTCCTGCCAATTTCATCAACAAGAGCACTCTCTTCAACGAGAAGGTTGGAAGAAAAAAAAAAAAAAAAGAAAACATTGTAATGGCCGGCTATCAGTGAGTACAGCAGTGACTGTATGGAGGTGTGTACCTTGAGCAGGACCCTCATGGTGCCACAGGAGTGAGCAGGGTGGAGCTCCAGCAGCTTCTCTTCAGGACATTTGGAGCTGGGGGAGAGGGAGCAGCAGTAACACACATCTCCAGTCTCACTCTGAAAAACAACACACACACACACACACACACACACACACACACACACACACACACACACACACACACACACACACACACACACACACACACACACACACACACACACACACACACACACACACACACACACACACACACACAGAGAGAGAGAGAGAGAGAGAAGAAGGCTGATTTTTATATTATTTAAACATTTCTGAATGTACGACGGCCCAGGGAGATCAAGGTGTCTTCTTCCTGTACAGCTTAAACATAAAGAAATAGAAGTATGCTTAGCAGCTAATTCAACCAGCTAAATACAACCATAGACTGTATACAAGAAGGGATACGACACATACTAATAATGTATGTAGTTACTGTGACAAGGATATGTCATGACTCTTGCTGTGGCCGTTCATGGTCCAGAGAGGCTGAATCTTAAATATTCTGGTGGCCCCATCGACCTTTAATGATAATTTTTTCCCTGTTTACAGTATTCATGCTAAGCTAGGCTAACCGTGTTCTGCTTAAATTATAAACATATCACACTTTGCAAAGTGTTCAAATGCAATACTGAAGGAAGGAAGGAAGGAAGGAAGGAAGAATGAAAGAGAATTTGAGGAAGGAAAAAACTAAAAAAGGGAGGGAAAACAGGGAGGGATGGAAGGAAGGAAGGAAATAAAGATGTATTTATTCCTAGATCTACTTAATCATGATGAAATATATTGATTGATCCTTGATCCCATTTGATCGCCTGGTTGGCACGCAGCCCTGATTCCAATCCTCTGACCAGTAGGTAGGAGTTTGAGAAGTAGATGTAGTCTTTGACTTTGCATCAACATAAATATAGGACCATACACACATAGCCTTCTATTTATAGAGCCGAGTGAGAAACACTGCATGACCCCCATCTATTCTTAAACCTCCAACAAACTCACAGACGGGGACAGATGGACAAAAAGAAGTGTGGAGACCAGAGTGACGGGGAAAGAGAAGGGAGCGGAAGCCCGGGAGGGGGAGGCAGGAAAGACAACACAACAGCAGGAAAGGTCAAAAGGTCACACAGAGGAGCTCTGTCACGAAAAACGAGACTCATCACATTTCCTGCTGCCTGAGCTGCAAAGATCTCATTTTCCCAGGTCAAAGAGTCAAGCTGCAAAATAAGCCCAGTGACAAACTGCAGACATAGTTATACACACATACAGACCGCTGTGTGTTTAAAGAAGATCAACACATTAGAATAAATAGACTTCATGAAATAAATAATCAGAAATACAGACAAAATATACACACAGAAACCGTGTGTTGGAGGTACATTTTGTTCTCCGTCGTGGCTCGAGGAACTAACAAGCATATGAAAGCTTGGTCTCACTTTGAACCGAATCATCTGCAGATTTATTCCATACCCCGATATGTTATGATCCACTAAAGTTACAAGATAAATAAATCCTCGTTTTTGTTATTATTTTGCCGCCATCTTGACTTGGAGTTGGGAAGGGACAGTTGAGTGATATTAAACTCTTTGTGTGGGAGGGAGGAGAGGTCTGAACTCTGCTGAGTGCACTTTTTTCTAGTTATTAGAAATCTAGAATAATTCTTTAGTCATGTTGAAGTCTAAACTTAATGCATGTTTCTTTCCTTCACTACAATCTCCCCTTGTGGTCGTTGTAAATCCCGTCTATGCTGCGTTTATGCCCGATCCATCAGAGGTGGACCTTAGTGAATCCAGAGCGATCCGTAAACATCCTGTTAACATTGTCTCCTACTACAACACTCCCTTAAACGCATATACAGCTGCAAATAGCCGTAGCACATCTGGCCTTATCTGTCATTAAGACGAACAGCATTTGGCTTCTGTGTGAATCTGTCCTAGAAGAGAGTGAATCACATTACTGGCTCTACGCTGATGCTGAAATATATACATTTAATTTCAATTTTAAATAAAACAAACTGCTGGAACACAATAAAAATGATCTACAAACAACTCTTGTAGAAAAGAGTTGATACGGTACATCAAAACTATTAAGTTAACCAGGAGGCTACCTCATGTTCTGCTGAGGGAAAGCGATGCGGAAGTGTCTTAAACTTGCATTTCCTCTACTGTCCAGCAGGGGGAGACTTCTCTGGTTGCAAAAAGAAGTCTGATTGTATAAAGTTTATGAGAAAATGACTCTACTTCTCTCTTGATTTATTCCCTCAGTAAACATTGTAAACATGAGTTTAGGGTCTCAATCTCTAGTTTCAAGTCTAGCTTATTAGTGGACAAATATTGACTGTGCCGATTGTGTACATTACAGCCCGTTTAGCGGCTGCTGTCTCCCGCTCAATACTGGACTTATTTAAAAATATGTTGTCCCCATTAGTCCCCATTGTCTCCATAAGTCACAACAGTCATTTTGCAACCAATGAACGGAAGCTACCATATTTGGAATGTGAAGGGGTGACTTTGAGACGCTGTATATGGCTCTTGTAGGGGTAGCAGCAGTCAATCACAGTAGCCCCGCCCTAAAGCATACCCTGCTGTATGGTCTATTTGACTCTAAATGGACCATAATTTACTAAATGAACATCATGCTGTATTGAAGAAGACTTGAAACTAGAGATTGAGACCATACACTCATGTTTACAATGTTTACTGAGGTAATAACTGAAGTGAGAAGTAGAGTCATTTTCTCATAGACTTCTATACAACCAGACTTCTTTTTGCAACCTGAGGAGTTGCCACCTGCTGGTCAGGAAAGAGAATGCAAGTTTTAAAGACACTTCGGCAAAACCGGAGGTTGCCTTCCTGGTTCAACATGGAATACATGGAACCAGTCAGCACGATCCCACTGACTCTCCACATGAGGAACAGATGGAAGCGGAGACAGCGTAAAGGAAAAAAGGATGCAAGAAATCTACAAAACCAGACAAGACACAAACCGGGTAACAGCCTCACCAGTTGGCAGCTGGTCATACTGGACACCAGCTGGGCTCCCTGGCAGCACAGGATGAATCCAGCCAGGTTAAGGAGCACACACACCAAAGACAGCAGGACAAACACATTGACCTGGAGATGAGAGGGGCGGGGAGAGAGGGGGGAGATGAAAAAGGAAGGGAAGATGGATTATTGTGGTTTGGACGTGTGTGTTTTAACTTCTGTGGACATATCCTGTAGAAATTGATTTAATAAACATGATGTAAACACATGAGAGACGGTGACATGACTGCACATAGCATGGACAATGTGTCGACAAAGAGAGAGGTGAGATGACATTAGATATGGCATATGATATGACAATATGAAATCATCCATTTTTGCAGTCGAAGAAATGTTCACGTTTCCTGTTAACAGGGTTTATAAACATTTGTGACAATACATTTCCAGGACTTTGAGGCAAAACTTTTTGAAACATCTTAAGACTCCATGTGAAACTTTCACTCTATGAATATCTCATGATTGTAGGTGGTGCCATACGGCATTTGGACCAGACTGAAGTTGCCAAAGCAGTTCAGCCTTTTGAGGATGGTGATAGGGTTTGGGTGGTAGCAAGGCGGTTTGATGCTTCTCCAGGTGAATCAATAACCATGTAGGCCATGCACTATCCAAATGGACCATTGGAGCAGCATATTGGCGATAGGCCTTAGAATAGGCTTTCACTTTGTTGTTGTTTCCCTATTGTCTGTGGCTTTCTACAATAGGAGGAATTGAATTATTGGTCAAAAGTTCTACTCACAACCAAGAAAAGCAAGCAGGCTAACAAACTGCATCTGTCTGAATGGCGCACACACGACTTGACCAATCAGATTAGAAAATCTAAATTATCTCTCCTAGACACCCCTATTTTTGGTGTATTGCAATGTTACATTATGTTTAAAAATAAAGTGTGCCTTGTTAAATACTGATTTCTGATTGTTTTGCCCTTGTTGAATTTAAAGATAACCTGACGGAAGAAGTTATTATGATATTTAATTTAAATTGTATTATCATTATTTATTATTATTTTAATATTAAGTGAAACGCAATTCTATATAGAGTTGATTTCATTTTATGCAATAGAAAGTAAATAATCATCATGTAGAATTAAATATTAACACTGAATCTAGTAAATATAACTGAAAAATAACTAAGAATACATTTAGACTGGGATCAAATAAGTAATTAGTTAAATTTTTCCGCTTGCCAAAATTTGCATCACAATTTAAATCATAGCAAATGTGAATAACGGATGCACCTTGCTTACCAAGCTATCTAGCCTTGTTTTTTCCTAAGCTCCACCCTTTCGTCAAAATATGGTAGTTTCTGGGTCCAAATAAAACAAAAACAAGATGGAGACGGATAAAATGCCAAACTCGAGGCTTAAAAAATGGTAAACCACAAACCAATGGGTGACGTCTCTCACAGGGACTAGAGTCTATGGTTCCAACACACAAGAACAGGGGGACATAGTGGGGGTACCAGCTTATAAATAACTGTCTCCACCTGTCTGACAAAATGATCACAAGTCAAAAGTAGACTTTCTCATCCTCTCACACCTTCAGATTTGTCTTAGTCGAATACAATCATGGGCCATGAAAAACTGTTGGTATCAATGAGGTCTCTCCGTGCTCTAAATAATTAATTACATTCTGGCTTTAATGGAAATGCTAGAGGACACAAGTCAGTTTGAATTTCTTCGGCACTGTTGATTAGGAGTGGGAGAAAAAATGTATTCATGCAAGAAACAAGATTCTAATTTCTAAGATTCTGAATCGATTCTCACTCATACGTCACCAAACTGCGTCACCAAAATTACAGGCCGGCTGTATCAAGCTCTCTCGCGCATAAAGCAAAACTGACAGCGTTAGTCGATATTTTTTTTTTAACCTAAAATAAAATACCTTGCTTTGTTGAGAGTGTCTGTCTATTGATCTCCCTCGCTGCGTTTCAGCACCCAGGACACACACACACATCCTCTACACATAACATTTAACTCTATCCATCTGAGGAGAATTCATAATAAGGAAGGGATAATGTACAGTGGGACAGTCATAATGTATAAATCACTCTCACTGTGTTTGACCTGCTACAGCCATATTAGAGCTGGAGAAAGTTCTGCTAATGCTAACATGTCCTGTTGCTGCTGCTTCAAATTAAAAGATCTGGGGAGAACAACCGGGTGGCTTTTATTGTGAAGCAGTCACAGGAAACCAAATGTTTACACCAGCTGCACATTCGATTTCTGACAAAGCAGCTGCTCTACCACTGTTGACAGTGCCATTAAAAACCACTTGCTGCTACCATAGTAACCACTGTTGTCGCTAAATCTACCAGAACTGAAATCTTAAGGATTAAAATGTTTTGTATCAGAAAACAGTTGGAGCAGGTGTGGGCATACATTCGCCACAGTTTTACTGAGAAGATGCAGCTTTTCACTATGGGATGATATAACACGTACACCGTCTATTGTTGAAGGAAGAGGATTGACCCAACTATGACTCCATCTCTGTTTCTACTTTTCATCTCCTGCAGACTTTACATTTACGTTTGTTAATTGGCTTTTGTCCTTTAGGAGTATGGTAGCCTCTGCATTGTATATGTTGCAACCTTTTCTCCATACACAATTTATCTAGTGTTCTGGCTGATCCATTTTTTTTCAGTATTCAGAAGGAAAACCTACTTCCACACATTTCTCCTTATCAGCCTTTTCTCAATCTGATTTGCCCAATCATGTGCAACAGAGAGTCAACAGTCCGCAGTGTTTTCATTCCCCCTGATCACCTCAGCAGCTTATTTCACTGATGACTTCTCCACCTCTACCAGAAGGAGCGCTTATCAGTGGATGGAGCAATGGAAACCTCCAGACTGTTGTGCTCTCCATGGAACATGGTTGGACATCCCTGGGTGATTTGATTCAAATTTAGCAACACATTATAATGCAATCAAAGCTTACCAGTAACAGCATGGGCCTTCTCCATGTTGTGAGGCCTACAATGCCTGACAGTATGACCTGGGAACACATGAGGAAAAAAGGTTTAGTGTGGTGCAACGAAAAAATATACAACACAGAACTATACAAATACACATGTTCATATCTAACAAACTGTAATACAAGAGTCCAGTGAGTTCAGTCCATCACTGTGCAATCTCGGAACTGATCGGTTATCAGTCTAGCGACAGATAAGCCTCAGGGGGCAAGGGGCTATATCTCTGGGGGTTCTGGTTTAGCCAGCCAGGGCCCTGCTTGTTGTGTACTGTCCAGTTTGCAACTCGAGATGCGAGACTTCAGTTGGAGTTGAAAGATGACTTGTATGATATTGTTTGACAAGCTAGTTTTAAAACAATAAAAATAGCTAAATCTTCATCAGATGATAGCTGGTTTGGTCCCGAGATTGCATTCCAGCGAATGCCTTCCGCCTCTTCTGCTCTCCACAGAGACCTGCGGACCTGTACCTGCATTCAACCAAAGCCTGCACGAACTATTCAGGCAGCTGTCTATAGACTGCCTACTACGCAGACAACAAACAGAAACCAGAACACTTCTGAAATCAGGATAGTGTTGCCTACAGATTCTGCATATGAATGCAGAATCAGTTTTATAGAGATAAACCACCATGGAGCCAGAAAAGAGAAGAGTCTGACCAAGATGAGCGACCCCCTTCTCCTCTGAGTGACTGGTTGGCTAAATGTCCAGAGGCAGAGGATCGGGCTGGGGTGTGGGGTTCCACTGTAGCTTGGTGGAAGGAAGGAACAGTAACATTCACTTCCCTGTAGGCCAGCACCAGAACTACTGAACTAGGTGAAGCAGCCACATGGAGCCAGTGTAGTGAACGGAGAAGAGGAGTGATGTGGGATAACTTGAGAATGTTTAGAATCAGATAGGTAGCAGCATTCTGAATAGGCTGAAAAAGGTCTGATGACAAATGCAAGTGTCCATTGTGAAGAAGGGGTGAAACCTCCTAATGTAGAGGAGAGGGCAAAACCTTGCCAAGAACAACATTTTGACATGCAGGGTCACTCCCAGGTTCCTTGCCTTCCGAGTTGGAACCCCCACGCTGTTTTCAATGGTGGACAGAATCACAAACTCTATCTTGTACAAGTTGAGAAGTTGGGCTCGACATCCACTACGAGATCAGGCAAGCAGCGATGTAAAAATAGCTGGGTGTCATTGGCAGAACAGTGATAGGAGAACCCATTGAGTGTAAGAGAGCACCAAGCGTACTTTAAGGAAAGGAGGATTTAGTGATTCACTGGTTCAAATGCAGCAGACTGGACTCACTTTGGTACCAGGTCCTATTCTCAATGCCGTGTTACCAAGGCAGATAATACCTTCTCAACATAGGAGGGATTCTCAGCTAATTGCTATTATGAAATTGACTCCTTTGTACCACAGTTGTTCCTTTTGTTGTTTTGAGTTCTCAGTGTGTGTGTGACTGCAAAAGGCCACTTCCTGGAATGTGGGATATTGGCCGTAAACAGGGGTCGGTGCCATAAATTGCCAAATGTCCTTCAGTGTCCTCCTCGAGCTTTTACAGGCAGTTTCCTGCTTCATGACATCAGAGTTCTGTGTCAAGACTGAAGTCACCATTCGCTACAATCTTGCTTGAATGAACCCTAGTTTCTGTCTTCTGCAGGAAACATACAGCGGGTAAAATAAGTATTGAACACGTCACCATTTTTCTCAGTAAATATATTTCTAAAGGTGCTATTGACATGACATTTTCACCAGATGTCGATAACAACCCACGTAATCCATACATACAAAGAAAACCAAACAAATAAGTTCAGAAATTAAGTTATGTGTAATAAAATGGAATGAACTTATTTGTTTGGTTTTATTTGTATGTATGGATTACTTGGGTTGTTATCGACATCTGGTGAAAATGTCATGTCAATAGCACCTTTAGAAATATATTTACTGAGATAAATGGTGACGTGTTCAATACTTATTTTACCCGCTGTATCTGAACACATCTGAACGTCTTAAACAGTTTTGTCGGCGTCATATAAAAAAAACAAACAGGACCTGCTATTTTGATCAATTCAAACATTCCATACCATAATAATGCCACAATAATAGACCAAGGAGGTCGTTTTGGTATCATTAATGGACACATACAAAATGGTATAATCAAGGAATCCACTAAACAAAGAATTCCTACTGTTTAATCCACTAACTAAAGTAACGTTTTGACATTTCTTTGTGTAAGTAATCATATCATTTAAATATATCTAAATTAATAACTGTAAAATTCAGCCAATAATTATCTCAAACTATACAGCTTTATCTAGTAGACTAAACAGCCCCATGACCCTCAAGTAGGTAGCTTGAACACTCCTCTTATAGCAGACAACAATCTCAAAAATGTCCTCACCAGATAGTGGACATCCTTTATAGAATTGAATGAACACAGACATATCACAAACAGTATATTTGGAAACAAGAAACAGTTCTGAAGGGACATATCATTTCATATTCCAAACAAAAAAACAAGAACAAGATAAATAACCGCAACGGGAACATTATTGAAACATCTATATATATATTACTATATTATTATATCACTCCACTATTTGTTTCAGTCTTCACTGCAAAAATGTACCACTGTGAGTCGATAACTTGCCAAAAGTTGGTTTAATTAATAGAGAAGTTAGCCCGCTATAATGATGGCAATTGCGACAGTACACATAATAATGGCCTCCGCTCTGACCATCCTGCTTAGTTGATTTGAATGGGAATGTTTGTTCTGCTACTATTCTATTTGTTTGAGGTACACACATGAACACAGCTCTAATTTCCCTTTTGCTCAAACCTGACAAATCCAATCCTCACCCCCAGCTATAGATTTATAAGCTTGATTAACTGTGACCTAAAACTCATTAGTGAATCACAGATCTTTATCAATCCATCCAGACCGACCAGAGTTCATAAAGGACAGACACTCATCCCCCAACATGTGGCCTCTATTCAACCTCATCAATGTATCCTGGACATTTATTTTCATAACCCTCAAAAAATGGTTCTTGGGGAGTCATTCATATAATAAATGAAAACTATTTACAACTCACCATCTTCATCAGATATAACCAACAATAACACCACTCAATGCTTCACACTATAGTGGGTCAAAAAACAAGGATCTCCACTTTATCCATTACTGAAATCTTAAAGTTGAAAGAAAACTCGTATCACAGGTAAACAAGCAAGACATTTTCATCACAAAATCAGTTTATATGCAGATGACATCTGCATATAATTTTTAAATCCAAAAATCAGGTACCATTAAATACCTTTATATCAATATGTCTTCCAAGTTGTCAGAGCTATTCCTTCTGAGTTATGTTCCATTAATGAAACCATTATTAAAAAGCATCGAGTAAGACCTCACCCGGTGGAACAACTAGCCCAATCTGACTAATTGTAAGAAAATCGGCACTAAAAAGTACCATACTACCAAAAATAAACGTTATGTTTATGACCCCGGTCCAACCTACATCACTTTGATTCAACACTCCACACTCTATCATAAAAAAATTATACTGGAGACATAAGAACATCACGGCAACATGCCTCAAATTATACATCCTACCACCTAGCAAATAATCCTCAGAATAACATATAGTTACAGTATTTCACAGACCCCCTGTTGAACACTAAGTAATTCATTTTTTTCCCTTATTAAGTTCACAGTAACTGGCTAATGTTATTATTAGAACTAATATGAATATTATTTCATCCTTTTTTGTTTTGTTATGCATCATGTCAAGTTCTGCACGTTACTTTGTTTTCTTAGTCTTTCATTGTGTATTTTCCACCATTCTTATCATTGCTGTACCTGTGAAGTTACTACTGTTTTGATGCAAATAGAAAGAAAAAGAAAATTAGCCTCCATTACTACAAATGTACAGCTTCCTCCTCCCTACGCTATAACACAGTCCACCAACTTCCGTGTTCGGCTGAAGCCCAGCATACTGACCCACTAAATCACTGTGGTACTGTAAGACAACACGCATGCTGTCTTGTGTAACACAAAGCCTGAAACACGGGAATGTTGCAGCAGAGCCTGGAGAGCTAGAGCGGATGGGTTTTATCCTTAAATACCTTTGAATTGATGGAGATATATAATACGAGCAGAGAGGGGATCCTCTGCAGGAGGTGAGGGAATCTAATGAATGAGATGATGTGAGTGGAAGACGAGACTACGGTACATGGGGGGAGATTTCAAGCAACACTCACTTCAAACAAGAATTCCTCATTTGCCATTATTGCCATGGTGATTTGTATTTAATAGCATATTATTCAACTAGTGATCATAAAGGATGACAGTTAAGCAACTTAAAGGAATAGTCCAACCTTTTGAACTGAACTGAGCTTTGTTTGCCATCATCGCCTCTGTGTGTCCAGGATGTGTTTGTACTAGCTTTGCATATAGACTGGAAGCAAAAGTAAAAATGCCGGCCTAGCTCCATCAAAAGTGAAATAAGGCACACCTGTCCTGCATTCCTATCTTGCTTTTAGGCAGGTTTGGTAATCTTGAGAAACTAGCAGGATTACACAATTTTTTTAAATGATCCAACCTAAAAACA
>NC_072461.1:12768329-12908329 GCF_027596085.1 Anoplopoma fimbria | reverse complement strand
TTTCCACCGCTCGACAATATCCCCAGTCCGGGTCTGCAGTTCTCCCCCTGCTGAGCACAGCCTGAGAAAAGCCCTGTTTCCCCTTTCTGAGTCGTCTCACGGTTTGCCAGAACTTCCTTGAGGCCATTCGAAAGTCCTTCTCCATGGCCTCGCCGAACTCCTCCCACACCCGGGTTTTGCCTCAGCAACCGCCGCAGCTGCAGCCCTTCTGGCCAACCGGTACCTGCCTGCTGATTCAGGAGACCCCTCGGCCAACCAAGCCCGAAAGGCCTCCTTCTTCAGCTTGACGGCCTCCTTCACCGCTGGTGTCCACCAGCGGGTTCTTGGATTGCCGCCACGACAGGCACCGATCGCCTTCCGACCACAACTCCTAGCAGCAGCTTCCACAATGGAGGATTTCAACATGGCCCACTCGGATTCCATGTCCCCAGCCTCCCCCGGGATGCACGAGAAATTGTTCCGGAGGTGGGAGTTGAAGACCTTGCGGACAGGATCCTCAGCCAGACGTTCCCAGTTCACCCTCACTACACGTTTGGGTTTACCGGGTCTGTCCGGCAGCCTCCCCCGCCACCTGATCCAACTCACCACCAGGTGGTGATCAGTTGACAGCTCTGCTCCTCTCTTCACCCGAGTGTCCAAGACATACGGCCGCAGGTCTGATGACACAACTACAAAGTCGATCATAGACCTTTGGCCTAGGGTGTTCTGGTACCAAGTACACTTATGAACCTCCCTATGCTCAAACATGGTGTTTGTTATGGACAGTCCATGACTAGCACAGAAGTCCAACAGCAAAGCACCACTCGGGTTCAGATCGGGCAGGCCGTTCCTCCCAATCACACCCCTCCAGGTTTCTCCATCGTTACCCACGTGAGCGTTGAAGTCTCCCAGAAGAACTATGGAGTCCCCAGTCGGCGCCCTTTCCAGAACACCACCCAAGGACTCCAAGAAGGCCGCGTACTCCGAACTGCTGTTTGGTGCATAGGCACAAACAACAGTCAGAGACTTTCCTCCTGCGATTCCCAGTCGCAGAGAGGCGACCCTCTCGTTCTCCGGGGAGAACTCCAGAACAGCGGCGCTCAGCCGGGGGCTTGTGAGTATCCCCACACCCGCCCGGCGCATCTCACCCTGGGCAACTCCGGAAAAGGAAAAAGTCCAGCCCCTCTCCAGGAGTTTGGTTCCAGAACCGGTGCTATGCGTGGAGGTGAGCCCAACTATATCTAGTTGGTAGCGTTCCACCTCCCGCACCAGCTCCGGTTCCTTCCCCGCCAGAGAGGTGACATTCCACGTCCCTAGAGCTAGTCTGTGATGCCGGGGGTCAGCACGCCCAGGTTTCCGCCCCAGCCTGCCGCCTAGCTCACATTGCACCCCGACCCCAATGCCTATCCCTGCGGGTGGTGGGCCCAGTATATATATATATACTTATCTGTTTGTTTGCACTATCCACTCTGTTGCTGTAATCCTGCAAATTTCCCTGTTGTGAAACTAATAAAGGATAATTTTATCTTTTTTCTGTATATTTGAGATTCACTCCTTTGTACCACTGAGCCCTTTTCAAAATTAGATAAGGTTTTATTTAAAGCTCCATTTTTTGTTATATTTTGTTACATTTGTTTTTCTGCATCTGACATATTTAAAGGCCTTTGGACTTTTATTTCTTTTTTACCTTTGGTGCTATCCATATTACTAGATGTTTCTATGTTCTGCTTTTTTAATGTTGGAGGCTATTTGAAAACAGCAATGAAGATATTGTTATGGAATATGCATCAAATTTACAGGATGAGAGCTTATAACCCATTCCACACGGACTAAACAGGTCTGACGGCAATTATCTGAAAAAGATAAATGAGACAGAGGACAGAGTTTTACATTAATTCCCTAATATCTTCATAAAATCAAAACACACTGATAAAGACCATTTAGTTGGCAAAACTGATGGTGCTGAGATGGCAGGGTCATCCTGCAAGTTTACCCTTGTACATTGCATGGTCAGTCAAAAATGTATGACAGCGCACATAGATATAGATTTATTGTTGCAGAGGGCAATTTGTTTGCACAGCCAGTAAAACAGGCTGAGTTTGGCATTTTGGTGGTCGCCATTTTGTTTCTTTTAAACCAAAAGTGACTCTCGAGGGTAGAGCTGAGTACAACCAAATGCTGAAGAAGACATGTTTCGGTGACAAAAATGTTACAATTCACTGAACTGAAAGGGTTGAAGTTGTAAGACAAAAACACAAACAACTCCCAGACCGGACAACATCGTAGTAGCTACCTGTCAATCAGTGTGTAGCCCCGCCCTAAAGCATACCCTGCTTCATGGTCTATTTGACTCTAAATGGAACATAATTTACTAAATGAACATTATGTTGTATTGAAGAAGAATTGAAACTACAGTTTGAAACCATAAACTCATGTTTACAATGTTTACTGAGGGAATAAATCAAGAGAGAAGTAGAGTAATTTTCTCATAGACTTCTATACAACCAGAGGAGTCGGCCCCTGATGGACAGGAGAGAGAATGCAGGTTGAAGACACTTCCGCATTTGCTTCATTTTGTCAGATCCGGAGGTTGCCACCTGCTATCAACGCAGCCCCTTTTAAAATTACACAGTGCTGGGGTTTGCCCTGAAAACAGTCACTGAATGAGGATGAGACAGAAATGTTTTTAGCAAACAAGTACAATCTAAGTAAATTAATAAATGTTTTTTCAGAGCCCTCCAAAATGCATATGATCATAACAAAAATAAGTCATATCAGCTTGTCATGATTGGTCAACTCTGTGGTAAAGGTTTGGTTAGGTTTATCCCACAAACATTTATTTTACATATATAATATTTCAGGTTTTTTTGGCCGAGCAGTTACATTGTTGAGCTGAATGAAAATGTAAAAAATAGGTTAAAATAAATAGTGACTTTAATCCACCATGGTGATATATTGTAGCTACCTAGGGATGAATAATGTGTAACCTTCACACGTCGTCGTTACTGGTCCGTATTGGTAGCAGTGACAAATCTTCAATAATGCCCATTACTGTCAGAGCTCATGTGACAACAGTGTTGACCTTCAGTGTTGCTCTTTTGACAGAGTTATACAGAGTTATACATACAAAGCTTACAGTTTCTACATTTGAACATACATACTATGTGACATATACAAATATTTTTCAAACAGCTCCATGCAGCACTGCAGCAAGTGGAGTATGATTAAAACAAATTTGATTGACAGATTGATTAACAAAAACATTTTTCTAGTACTGGGTTCATCTCTTTAAACTGAACATTTTACTCACTAAAGGGATTAAAGGATTGGTTCCATCTATTAATAAAAAGAATATCTTCACCTATAGTGGTATTGAGCCAAGATAGTTTTGGTTCCGTTTGTCCAGGATTTCTGCCTCGGCCCAATATAATGCAAGTGAATTAAATTGAGTTTCCGCTGTACTGCATTGAAAACTGGCACTCATAAAATTCAACAGAGACACCATTCTTGGTTTCACAAGGGCCCCTTTACTGAGGATAATCCACACAATACATTATCAACAGGACTATTTCTTTGGTCGAAAGTAGTTCAGCTGAAAAACTGGTCAAAGGAAAAGACAACATTGCTGCAGATGTATGTAAAACAGACAATTCATACATAATATATGCAAGAAGAGCATAGCCTGTGTAAAATACTGATCTACTCTCTGTGACGTCACCCATGGGTTTCTGAAGAGTTGTTGTGAAGCTCAGTGGGTCTGGTTCCGGGCCGTGGCCATCGTGGCAGTTACGACACAGACTAACTTATAAAAATGGGCAAAGAGGTGGAATCGTCGGTGGAGCCGAGACGACTCGGGTGGCGCAGCAATGGACGCAGCTAGCAGCATGAGACGACACCCACCCCAAAGCGGCTTTTTCTCAATAACGACTAACTTTAAGTCTAAATATAATATAAAAAGGGTGAGTTATATAAAAATGTACCCCCTGTTCATTTGTCATGAACAGAGATATTAGCTATAGAGACGAAAACCGTTATTTGTACCAGGCTGTAAACATGTTTAGTTCTGCTGTAAAGTTGAGCATTTTAACCAGGCGGCAACCTGGAAGTGTCTTAAACTTGCATTCTATCTACTGACCATCAGGGGGCGACTCCTCAGGTTGAAAAAATAATTCTGATTGTATAGAAGTCAATGACAAAATGACCCCACTTCTGACTTGATTTATTACCTCAGTTAACATTGTAAACATGAGTTTATGGTCTCAATCTCTAGTTTCAAGTCTTTTTCAATACAGCATGATGTTCATTTAGTAAATGATGGTCCATTTAGAGTCAAATAGAACATAAATAAATTGCCAAACTCAAGGCTTCATAACAGTAGTCCACAAACCAATGGGTTGGGTCACAATGACTACGTCCACGTCTTAAATAAAGTCTATGATATTACCATGGGGGTCTATGGAGATTGACTCGCATTTGGAGCAAGCCTCAAGTGTCCATTGGAAGAACTTCAGTTTCTGGCACTTCCACATTGGCTTTATTTCTCAGCAGTGGAGGATGCAGCTTGACGAAGAGCTGATGAAGCTACTATATTACCCCAATCTTTACCCCCTGTATCACACAGCCCAGAGGTATACCTCACCAATTCTAGCTTCAGGACCCCTCACTGTACCTTATACAGCATGGTAGGATGGTCATCCCTCACTTCTCACTTACTTACTTAAGCAGGCTTTCCCAAGCAGTCAATGCATTTTGTAGTATCTATTGTTGCTGCAGGGATTTGATGTTGTTGCCCTGTCATGTGTTGTCATGATATTTTACCCTGCCTTGTCTAGGTCTCACTTGTAAAAGAGGTTTTAATCTTAATGTGACTGACAAGTTGAATAAAGGTTATATATGTTGAGGTCTCCTGCCCTGCTGACCTCTTTGGTTCCTTGGTGATAACGTGGTAGTTTAGAATCAAACAGTTTTATATACAATTGCTTGCACTTGTATTACCCCCTCTACTACTGTAGTTTTATCTTCTTTTTTTTATACAGACTGCATATCAGGTAGTTATGAAATCCATGATGTTTGAAAATGATCACAGTGCATACACTACACATGTAGTTAAGACTTTTTTGTTTTATTTGGTGTTTTAAGGTGAAAACATGGAAAAAAAAAAACTCAGCAGACACAGTCCAGTCATTCTTCTCATTCTCTCCGTCTCATTTGTAATGTAACCCTCTGCCATCACACATTACAGTGTACTCCATGAGTCCGTTGTGAGGGGACGTCGCTCATCAGCACTTGGATTATGACGGTAAGCACTTAGTAGCTCATTTGTGGAGGTAAACAGAGAACTGAGATGTACAATCAAGCATATTTGAAACATGTGGGACACCGTTCATTCACACTGATGGTGGAGCCCAAGACCAATGAGACCAGGGCAGAACACACACACCCCAACTATTCATGGGGCTGGGTATCGTTTAAGAAAATGACGATACCCATACTAATTATCAGTACCCTTAACATGAACCAACACCAGTCTAGGGCTTCATTTGATACCTACCATGCGAACGGAAGCATTCAGTTGTGCAAAATGCCACCACCACCTCGTACGTTGTATAGCTTTGAACATTTTGGTGGCATCTCAGCACGCTCGACTTCACCACATCACAGACTGTATGGGTTGTAGCTACTGCGGTAGTGGGCCAATCATACGTCCCATTAAATCGAGGAACACTTGTGGTGATTGGCAAGTCATTTCTTTCTGTACCTATTAAAAGGATCAAATGCAGGTATCATATGAATGAAAAAAGTTTCAATACTACTTGGTACTGGGTTATTTTGGTACCTTAAAGGTACTTGATACCTTAAATGGAACCCGTAAAGGTACTTGATACCTTAAAAGGAACCTTAAAGGTACTTGATACCTTAAAAGGAACCTTAAAGGTATTTGATACCTTAAAGGAACCTTAAAGGTACTTGATACCTTATACCCAGCCAGCTCATAAAATATTTTGCTTCTGCTTTTTTCCCTGTCTTCTAGGTTTGTGTGGGGAAATGTCTGCTGGCATGAAGCAAGTCACGTGTTTTATTGTCTGCAGTTTGCTTGGTATAATAACAGAAGATGTGTCTCAATTCAGGGCCCTTCTCCTTGAAAGGACAAAGTCCACAAAAGAGTCACTCAGGCAAGGCTGGATTGTAAAGCTTACCATGTCAACTTGAGCTTATCTCATTGGAAAATTGGTTTGGTAATATCTACCACGTAATCAAATGAAATGATGAGGGCTTTCAAGTGGTGTCCTGCTTTATTGATCTTGAGTCCGTGGAGAGAAATCTGTTCTCACTCCCAAATCGTCATATACTGTCGCCTGGTCAGTGACCCTTTGGCGTCTGACAGTGACGCACCGTGGCACCCTTTAGCGTCTGTATGAGAGGCACCAGGCTTTCAACTAGTTCCAATGTAAACCAATAATCCACGGCATTATTAGACAATCAGAGCAACTTACTTAGTAGTAAGAGCAAGAAAAGGAAGGAAGTCGGGGTAGATGAATGGGTCAAACAAACTCTGACTTTCACCCATGAGTACGATGTTTGTGTCACATGGGAAACCAAGTCAATGTTGGCTTATTTTACCTTATTTTGTAAGATAACTTAACTAATGCTGTGTACACAAGTTACGTAACAAACATACTTATTTTAACACAAACCACAATTTTTTCCTAAGCTTCGCCAAGGGCTTTTGTTGCCTAAACCTAACCAACCTTAAATCTAAGTAACACTATGTTGGTAGTTTATATTGAAGGACAGCTTATGCTTGTAACGAGTGTGGTTTGACACGCCATTCCCTGATGCGTCCAAAACTGACACTAGTGGGGTATGTAAAGCGTCATAGTTTGAAGCGCAAGGCTACTGACCAAGCGTGAGAGTTTCATGAGTTTGAAGAAGAAGGGGTGATGTGTCAAGATCCAGGCACAATGACCAATGGCCCCCTAGCAAGTTCATCCAGCCAAACCTTCAGAGGACTAACCCTGCTCCTCTTATTCAGTCTTCATAGGAATCTGAAATGGTACACAGCTTTGAAAAGATAAGGCTGTTATATTCTATATTCTTCTTATTGTCAAATAATGATCAAATCAACACTGGGTTACTATATCTCTCAATACTTTCTGGCTCCTACTGAAGACAAACTTATTTTTAACAAGAAAGGCTCATATAGCTCTCTATAGTTTAAAAAAAGGTGGGTTTCGGCAAAAACTTTAGTTTTTAAAAAATGTTACTCAAACAGGAGGAAATAGTGCATTTGTTGGGGACTATCTTCAACAGCGGATGAATCCGCCTTTGTTGTTGGTTGCTAGTCTCTAACCGTTTTGAACAGCAAGGGATCTCTATGGCACAGAGGAATAAGATATGTCAGTTTTTGGATAGTTGCACAATACTTGTTAGTAGATACATTCATTGCTGGTAGGGGTCTGCACATGGGATTTGCTAACAATAAGAAGAATATAGAATATCACCAACCTTATCATGTAACAGGGTTGTCAGCATGGCTGAACAGACAGAAGAGGTCACCAACTGCCGAAACTTAACCCACAAAACATTCTGAGGCAGAGGTCTCCACACCGCTGGTCACACATTTTAGACTGGAACATCATTTATGGCTGAGAGGTACAGTGCAAGAACGGCACAGCAACGAATGCTGAGTACCAAAGACGGCAACAATAAGAAAAATAAATCTGAAGGCCCAGACACGCCAGAGAATAGCACGGCAAATTTGATGAGCTAGCTTCTTTTTTTTTCTTGACTCTGTCTCTGAATGGGCAATTCGCTATTGGTTAATGATCCGGGTCAAATTTCAACCAAAATGGAACTTCACGCCAAAGATTTGGGCAGATTGACTTTGCCACCCGCAAGCTAGTCCACCGAGATTCCAATAAAAGTAATTGATTTTGCAACAGAATTTGGCTTTTTTTATGCTGGCGTGACCAGGCCTTTACCAATTACAACTTTCACCTCCTCAAATTATCTCAATTTCTGTTGCTACTGGTTTTGGACTAATATTGTTCTTGATTGGATTCTTAGAGGTCAGTCAGTGTTTGTTCTCTCTCACACATGGCTGATAGGACTGGCTGCAGGGTATGTATTTTCTTTGTGGGTGTAATTTGTCACCGAGGGTGACAGGGGACAGTACAGTGTTTGGGGACAGCATTGAGATTTTGGTGTCACTGGTTCCCTGGTTTCCCTTTAAGCTTGACAGCAGCAGAGGTTTTATTACGGCTGGGTGGCTGAGGGGCGGAGGAGAGACAACCCGAACCTCATGGGACTAAGAAAATAAAAGGCACTTCAAAAAATTGTAACAAATTTCCAGTGTTACTAGATAGACTATATATAGATATATATATGTATATATATACTGTATGTATACACAGGCATTGTCATATACGAAGGAATGCAAAGACAGAGTATAAACACTTGACTTTAAATACATTTTCTCTATATATATATATACGCTGTATGTAATAATATATACGTAACATTTGTTGATCGTAGCTGTCAATATAGGAGCTTAAAAAAGAAGGGGGTGGATGTGATAAAGCGCATTGTGGTTTTTAGGTTTGTTGAGGTTTTTGTGAGGGCAAAACTCGTGGCAATAAGTTTCAGTTGCTGTGCACGAACTGAAGAGTTGCATAGGCAAGAAAAACAAGTGGTTCATAATCACACAGTCTGGACCATCAAAAGTGGTACGTAAGAAAGAAACAATCAAATACACCAGAAAAAAATAAAGTGAAGACAGTGTGTGCCTATCCAAATGGATCGGACAGATTGCTTTAACTTCCATGAAGCAAAAATAAAAGTTTGTTTTTTTCCCCCCTCCTTAATATCAAAGAAGCGAGAGTCAGTTCAAAGTCAGCAGCTTACTTGTGCAGGGCATGATGGAATGGCATGTGTGTAAATAGACTGCATACGCAGTGCATGTGTACATGTACGTCCAGGAGGCCAAGGGCCGGCACAGCTCTCGTGTGCCGACCCCTACAGCTGGGTGTCCTGGTACTGGAAGGAGTTGGCGGTGTAGTATCCCGGCACTGCCTCCTCCTCCTCCGCCTCCTCTTCGCTGGGGTAGAAGGGACGTCCCTCGTTGGAGGGCGGAGGAGCCTGGGGTTCAGGACGGGAGCTGGAGCTGGAAGGACACGGACAAAATAATCCGTACTGAGTCATTCCACGGTTCCAGTTTAACTTGTGCTTCACTAGCCTCGCCGACATTCGCTGATGGACAATTTGGCAAATTCGGATCATCAATTTGGTACAGATATATAAATACCTCACCAACTAATGGATGAATTGCCATGAAATGGTGTACAGTCATTCATGGTTCCCAGATGATGTATCCTTCCGACTTTAATGATCCCTGACTTTTCATCTTGGTTGACAATTTTGGTTTCAATTGAAATACCTTGACAGCTGTTGTCATAGATAACAGTGAAACCTCTTATAAACAGTCTATACTCACACACACAGACAAGTTTTCCAGAAAAAGACACAGCATGCAATCCAGTGTTAGTGTTTGAAATTTGATCTCATTGATATCAGCCTCACTGTTTACAGATGTTGTAAAATGCCCCAGAAAATAATTAATCTAGAAAACATGGGTATTTTGGGGCATTTTTGACAGCGGATCAGTTTTAAATAGTGCAGGTAGTGATGGAACAGTGAGGAACAACCACAGTGAGCTGTGAGGTGAAGAGATGCAGGAGACATGCTGCACACCTCTAACTGCTCAGCAACATAATGGACTCCTTTTACCGTGTCCTGGCTGTGCATGCAGCATGACATCTTAAGGATTACAACTAAAGACCTTGTATGTGTCTGTGACTTCTAGGGTCTTTAGTAAAAACAGAGGATTGGTGTTAGGCTTTACTATCAGTGACATCTTGCAAACTGGGAGGTTAGCAAACACCGCAGAGACACAATCGTGCTGAAGAACACACTCACAGCGGAGCTTGGAAACGGTCGTATGGCAGTAGTGAGCCTACCCGATAGGCTGCGGGCGACTGTGATCCAGCTTGGCTGTCTTCAGAGGAACAGCGTAGATGTCCGGGTGCCTCTGAGCAATTTCCAGCTGGGAACAAAAATAAGTTGATTAAAGAAAGAAAAAAAAAAGATTAAGAATAAGAAAATAAATTCATACAAGACATATCGTAGTCTGTAAAGCAGATTATCATCATGACTTTTACTCAGTTCATTCATGATCCTCACAAGATGAACCATCCTTATTATCAGCCTCTTAGAAGCTTTTTTTCTTTTCCCTCTTTTGGGCGAAATATCCAAATGACCTACCAAATATCTGGCTTTTTTTTTTAAATAATTTTGTGGATTGTCATAAAGTTTACTGGGAATATTCATGCTTCCAAGAAGTTGAGTCCTTTTAAATTTGTTTGACCTTATGCCGTGTTTACAGAGAACGCAAAGCAAGCTTTTCGTGGGGCCGATCATATACAAAGTCAATGCAAAAACGAAAAGATTGGAATAATCACGACATCACCACAGGCTATCACTGCCACCATGACTGGATAAGTAAATAGAATCTGCTCAAATATTCTTGTTTTAACTAAATCTTTTTAACATGGATGAAGATGTCATACTTCCTGAACACAGGTCTATTGAACTCACTAGCTTTTTTCACATCTGGTTGTATTTGTTTTATTATTCAATCTTGTTTTATATCTAATGTTTTGGATTTTAGTTTACTTTTTTTGTAAAGTCCTTTCTATCTTGTTTTTGAAAGATGCTATAAAACTATCTATAAGTATCATATTTTTGAAAACATTTTGTCAGATAAGACTGACATATAACTGAAGAAAAGATTATTTGTAAAGAAAAGAATAACATGGTATGCAGTAATAAAACATAGCTTGTTAGAAAGTGGAAAATATCTTTTTAAAATGAGAGATTGTGCAAAGATTTAAAAAAAAAAAAAAAAAAGAAGTCTATGAGAAAATGACTCTACTTCTCTCTTGATTTATTCCCTCAGTTAACATCGTAAACACTTGGAAAATGCCTTGATTTATTCCCTCAGTTAACATCGTTATGGTCTCAATCTCTAGTTTCAAGTGTTCTTCAATACAGCATCATGTTCATTTAGTAAATCATGCTCCATTTAGAGTCAAATAGGCCATAAAGCAGGGTATGCTTTAGGGCAGGCTTTCTGTGATTGACAGGTTGCTACCACAGCATTTCAACGGTCTGCGTGTTGTCCAGACTTTGCCTTAGAACTTTAACCCTTTCACAGTGTTTTCAGTTCATGAAAGTCATTTGTAACATTTTGGTCGCCTAAAAATATATACGTTTACTCAGCGTTGGTGGTGAATGTCGATGGCCAAAATGCCGAACACGAGGTTTCAAAACCTTAGTTCACCAACTACACGGTGGACGACTCCACTTCTTATGTCTTTGGTTGTGCTGGATATCTAATATCCCTTAACAATTATTTCCTCTTTTGGGGTTTTTTGGGACTCTGTAGTGGAACACTCTTTTAATGAAATCATTAATAATGTGCCACCTAAGGTTTAATCATATAACAGTGTGTTCCAGACCACATCCCTCAAGATTTGATGTCCTACATGAATGCCTTTTTTTCTCAAATCATGCAATCACGCAAATCATGGTCAAAAATACTCTGGTCTGCATTTTGCTCTCTATGCGATGAGCCATTTTGATTAAGTCACTAATGCAACAAAGTATGAAAGACATATCGGGATTGGCCAAGAGAATAATGTCTCATTACCATACTTATCTAATTGCTATAAACTTCACCCTCCCTTAGCATCTAGAGTGCTGTACTTGTTAGAACAACGACAACATGGGCTGGTATATGCTCTAAAGAGGTACATCTGCAAAGTGACCATTTTGTTGAATCCTACAGAACTGATCTATGAGCCTCCCTCTGTTTTGTGTAATACCCCTCCTGATACTAACTACAGACAAAAAATCATAACACTGAGCTATGCCCACCCTGGCGTTCTGCGCCTCCTGCAGTTCGAGCAACCTCTGGGCTCGGGCGAAGTGGTCCATCTTCTCGAAGGCCTTGATCTTCCCCAGGAAGGACCTCAAGGACGGATCCTCCACGGGGTTGTCCCTCGCCGCCTCCCCCTGCTGCTTACAGGCCGCCACGGTTGCTCCGGGCGGGGCCGCAGGCGAGCGAACTGCAGTCTCCGCCATGGTCCCACAACCGCCAGGCTTTGGCGCGGCGGGGGGTTGGGGCACTCCCGGGGGCCACAGTTTGTGGTGAGCCGGAGGCAGGGGCGGCGGGGCCGATGAGGCGGCGGAAGAACGGGAGATGAGGGGAGGAGGGTCGTTGTTGCTGCTGGCGGGGCTGCTGCTGGGGGGAGTCGTAACTCCGGCTGGAGCTTGGGGGCGGGGGTGGTGTTGACGGTGGTGATGGTGCGGGTTGGCGGAGCCCGGATCGTCCCTCAGAGACAGCTTGACCTGACCAAGGAGGGGAAGCGTTAGAGCCGGAACACATGGCGTTACTCAGTTCTTTGATAATAAACAAAACCATGTAACAGAAACTAAGCAGAAACTCCATAATGCAGCCACCGTGCTCCATACTGAGTATGTAATACCTGAAACTACTCTGACCTCTGGGTTTACTGCAGCAGGTACTCCCACTGAGGGATACATTCAGTTTGTCTAAATTGGATTGTTTGTCCAAACTGTTTTCCTTGGTTTTGATGACAGTAAATGCTGGAGGGATTATTTAGCCCTGTAATCCCAGTAACACCTCAGGGTATCCTAGGATGTCCCGCAAAACTACACTGGGGAAAAAAACACTTGGTCTTCAACAAACCTGGAAAAAATGGCTAAAACAAAATAATTGATAGAAGAATTAGCTGTCTGTTGGTGCTAGTGAGACGGCAAGATATGATGGTTAGAAGTGCAGTAAGGTGTCTAAACTTCCAGACAGATTGCAATGGCTTCTATCCACATTAGCATCGTTAGAGCAAACAAGTAAATACATACCCACATTACTGTGAGGGGATGGTGCAGCAACCAAATCAAAGTTCTTCTACATCTTGAGGCAGCAACAACAATGAGTAATTACTCATTTTTCCATTAAATGTGCAATGTGTACGATCTGGCCACACACTCCAAACAAATAGGGGGCAGCATTTCACCTCTACTATTTGGTCCATACAATCTAAATTTACAGTGATATGTTATACAAGAAAAAGGCCAACCACTAACTAGCAGCATTGCAAGAATACTCTAATGTCAACCAAACTGCTGAAACTCAGAGTGACGGTCATAATAACACTATTATATTCCATCTGTGTGTTTACTATGACACTAACCAGAGGCTGTACGCTCCATGTACGCCTTCACAGTTAGTCAAATGGATTAACTCCAAAATGGCAAAACAAAAGGAGATTACACGCCCACCTTGGTCCTCCATGTGGCCAGGAAACTTCACAGCTGGGAGTAGAGCTCCAGGAGACAGAAGCCCAGTCAGCAGAGCAGCATTGGGAGTCAATAGGGGACTGGAGAGGGCGCTGGGCCTAACCTGTGTAATGGCAGCAACTTTAAAGTGGCCCTATTATGCTTTTCCACTTTTTCCCTCTCCTATAGTGTGTTATATATATTTTTAAATGTAAAAGGTCCATAGAGTGTAAAACCTGAAGTCCACGCTTCTGAGGGGGAGAGTTACCCTCTCAAGAAAACTTGAGATAAAAATATGCATCCGGAAAATAACATAATAGGGCCTGTTTAAGTTTGCTGATCCAGTGAAGGAAGGGGCACTCCCGCCAGGATCAGACCCCACGGCTCTGGGGTTTGCGCTTAGCAAACTGCTAACTGAAGTCCCTTCCGTCTCTCCAAAGTAATCACACGTACACAGGCCCTGTACCTTCCACCCCTACCTTTCTTTGTCCTCTCATGTTGGACTGAGGATAGACTGGATGCTACCGTGACGCTTTATAGCCTCTTGAGGTACAAGTGGTATTACAATAGAGGAGGGTCCGTGGCTAGCTGGTTAGCATATCAGATCATATCAGTAGATATATCTGCAAGGCAATACATAGACATCAACACTGTAACCTCTTCACATTCAGTTTTTGAACTAAAATCCTGGCCAGATCTTACACATTGCACCTTTGAACACTTTAAAGTAAATTTGTGGAAATTTGAGCAAAATGAAATGTGATTTATGTTCCCATTAAGTTCTTGCAGTAGAAAAGGACTAAAATAATGTTTTGGTTCTTTCTGGACAGATGAAACTATTCACTAAAAATTCTACAACGTTTTCATACAATTTACACATTCCACAAACACTACTAGATTTAGTAGACTAGTATGTAAAACGACACTGTGTAACAGAGTTTGAAGCTACGGTCAAAACATTGGCTATCAGAGATGAAAGCACTATAAAAAGTGTTGTTTTAAATGTTTCCAACCAAACCGCAGCTTCTCAACAGCGTTCACTCTTCACTTTGGAGAGAGATAAATACTATTTGATATCAGCTGCTGGGAAGTGCTGTTGGAATGAAAACCTTCTACACAGCTTAAGATTGAACACCACTGCTATACACGAGCCCACCACCATGTACCAATAACTGAGGGGAATTCTGGGTACCCATCTGGTCCAATGAGCTGACGGCGGAGGAGTCTGAACCGCAGCGAGAGTGCTTCCTCCACATCAGGCCGTTCCTCAAAGGGAAGGCCAGTTTGCTCCTCTCAGTGGAGGTAAAGAGCTGCCAGGGTGCATGTGGAGGACAGAGTCAGATGCATGTCGACATACTTACCGTTTGTTACTGAGAAATTATACCACCTATGATTTACATATAACAAAACACTTTTTTATGTGAGATGGAAGAGTGGAGGATGTTGGACTCTTACATACAGTACTTTGTCAGTTATACACCCCAGCAAAATGGTCAGTTTTGGACGACTGTTCTTTCTGTTCACAACTCTTACCCCAAATCCAAAACTATTGTGCTAAAAATCAAATTTGAAGTCATCAAGAATAAAGTGTAGAACAAAATCAAATTTGAAGTCATCAAGAATAAAGTGTAGAACAACAATTGGGAAAGTTGTTTAGATGACACTGAACGAACCCAGGGGAAGGTTCTGAGTATATGGTGTACATGCATAATTCTACATTAGAATAAAGCTATCTTGGGTATACATTTGTTTTTGTTTTTAAATCAGTTTCCATTCACTGTCTTACTTGATGACATCGCACATTTGAGACTTACTTCTCTAGTTTCTGGTTCGGAGAGATAGTAGCTCATGTTCATTAATATTGATTGAACTTTAATTCTTATTCTGTATTATATTGTAGCTGTTGGTGTGTGTCCTCACCTTGCTGTCTGCTAAGAAGACAGGTGGAGAGCTGGACCTGTTGAGGACTTCACGGCTGCTGATTTTCCTCATGCGACTCCTAATGTCTGGACTGTACCTGCGCAAGATCTACACACACACACACACACACACACACACACACACACACACACACACACACACACACACACACACACACACACACACACACACACACACACACACACACACACACACACACACACACACACACAATAGGGGGGTCGGTTGGTGTTTTGCATACCGTTACTCCTTGTCACCCTCCAGTTACTTTTTTTTTTAAGATTTTTTTTTTAATATCTAGTAAGCATTTGTCCCAGAAAACCTCAGCCCTGAAAGGGAAACTTGTCTTGACTGAACTGAAGTCTTGATTTTCCAAGAACAAACTTTTAAATGCAAACCTGTTTTTATTGTGTTGTCTAGACAGGATCTTCAACATATGTTTCTGATTCTTTCTGTCCTCCTCAGTTTGCAAATGTGTACCAATTAACCTGACTTTTTATCTATGAAAACAGTTTTTTTTGTTGTCAGCAGCAGTTTTTGTTGCCGTCATTCTAATTTCGACACAGGGGGGCTGAAGTGCACCACAACCATATGCTCTAAATATGATTAAAGACATTTGTTTTCTTCCAGTGACGTTTCAATTTCTTGATGCAGTTTAAACATATAGTACATATACTGCGTGTTGGCAAGTTATGTACATTAAAAGTGATCCTTACAAAATCCATTTTTATTCACCTGTTTACATAGCAAAAAAAAAAGGTAATTTAGAAAAAGAATCCTGGCAAAAAAAATAAAATAATTATCTTTATCAAACTTTAACCAACCTACTTGGTTCACATAACAATAAAGATTATTCTGGCAAGAACTTTTTCCCCCGTTCTTGAGTGACAAACATGAGAGAAAAACATTTCTAGATCGGATTATTTTTTTCTCACTTGCTTCTAGAGATATTATTTTTCTGTACAGAATAAATTCTGATGTATTACTATGTATTATAGATGTAAATGCAATAGATTGTGGATACAGACTTTAAAGATGCTGTTACCTCATTTCATGGTTAACTATACAACAGCTGCACAGCTACTGATGGCTGGATTGTCCAATCACTGCGGACTCAAAGCTGTAATCTCCTGCCTGCACTACAGATGGCAGCACCACACTGATAGTTAAACTAAGGTCTGCATCAGCCCGTGTGTTAAACAAATAAATACCATAATATAGCACTTCACAGTTGCTTTAGTCTTGACAGCACTTGACAACCTTTTTTGTTTGCACCTGGATTTTATTAAAACAAATGTAAGGCTATTTCTTCATATATTGCACTGTTTATTCTGTTTGATTCAATTTTAGCTTATTTTTTAATCTTTTTTATCAAATTTATTTGATTACTTCTAAAATCCTATTTATATATATATCTTTTTATATTGTGTTTTAATGTCTTTTATGTCTTATGTAAAGCATTTTGAAGTCCCTTGCTGTTGAAAGGTGCTTCATTAAAAAACGTTTGCAGTACTTGTACTTTATATTATGATGCCTTCTACGCCAACACCTTTCAGAGGGAAATATTGTCCTCCGTTACATTTCATCTGACAGTCACTGTTACTACTTACTTTGCAGATTTTCATATTTTGCACAAACAGCATATGTCGCTTTTTGTTTTCCAAGTGCAACATCATGAATGTCTTCTAGGAAAAAACGTTTGTACGCATGCAGCATTAATTCCATTTGTATGAGTCAGCCTTCTTTTTGACGCCTGTATTTTCACCTTACGAGGGTGGCCATTTATAAGCCCTACAAACAGTTCTGCTTTTAGATGACACCAGTTTGTTCAAAGCATTTTAGAACTAGGGCCGGGTGGTATGGCCTAAAATATATATATCACGGTATCATTTTGAAGCCCTGACGGTTACACATTATATTTCACGGTATATTTGTTTTTCCTTAAATGTCAATAGAAATGCTTTCTCTCAAGTCAATGTTAAAAATTAAAAATGTTATCTTTTAATTTGTTATTTTCTTCTGTAGGTATTTGCAGAAAACACAACATTTAAATGAATAAGAAATAAATATTTATTTTCTATTTAAAAACCTCTTTGAATTAAAAACAAATCTTGGCATTAGTAGTTTTAATGCTGTATAATAACTGCTTAGATGTTGTGTTAGGGAGTTAAACAGATCTTATTTCCCTCTCTAAAATCTATTCGATGTTGCTGTGAAAGCATGTCCTTCAAACAAACAGGATTTATTGATGTTTCTCACCAAAAACAACATAATGCAAGAGAACATATCACGATAATAATTTACGGTTGCCCGACTCATTTTAATTCATACAGGTGTACTTTTTTCATACCTGTGTACTTTCTACACCTTTTATATCTTCCAACCTATGCTAAGTGAGGTACAAGTACCTCAACATTTTACTACAGTACTTGGGTGAGTATATTTTCTTTCCACTACTGCCCTAAGGTCAGTATAAACATATTAATAAACAGTTTTCAGTAGCATGGATGTCACAATGTGTGTCTGTGTGTGTGTGTGTGTGCATGTGTGTGTGTTAGTGCGTGCCTGACTCTGACCTCCTCGGCCGTGACGGGCTCTGATGAGCGGCTGATGGCGGAGATGTGAACCATCTCCGCGTCAGGCTCGTTGTCGGTGTAGGCCCCGCCCTCGTCGGCTGTGTCATCGAGGTCGGAGGTCAGCCGGCTGTCCATGCTGAGGTAGTCTGCGGACATGGCGGACAGGAAGGACAGGCGCTCCACGTCCTGGCAGTCCAGATCACTCTCTACTCCCTCCAGCTAAAAGAGACACATGATGGATCTTGGGTGTACAGGAAGGAAGGAAGGACAGACGGATAGCACAAGAACAAGAGAGAAGAAAGAAAAACAAACAGAGCCGAGCTGTAGAGCACTACTGGTAGGAAGTAGGAAGACACACAGTGAGCATGCTCAGAGCGCACGCATGGGTGGCTGCTATGAAGGCGACAGGAAGATAGAAGGGCAGTAAGTGCACTACAGACTACAGAGACTGAATACCAACTAAAACTAATGCAGTCTAATACAACAATCCTCAGATATAACCCCCTTCTCATGTTCAGAGTGTAATTTAGCCTTCCCTCATTGATACAAATGGTGTGGACAAAATAACAGAAACACATAAGGAAACCAAAGACCCCTCCGCTTTAACCCCACATGCTCCTTTTACAGCCTGGGTAGTTTTTGACCATCATTCCTATCAAAGTGTGAGAACACTTCAGTCCCCAGTGTCATTGCTGAGAGCTGGAGTCAAAGTGGCTCTGCTTGACTTTACACTTTGAGTTTTACACAATCTGTTCTACATCACAGTGAGGCGTAGATGTCTCATATTTGAACAATTAACTGAGGTTAAACTTTTTTTGTCATTAATGCTCAAACTATCAATACATTTTGACAATAGTACATGAGAAAGATAATCTTTGAAAAAAATCAGGTTCCTTTTAGGGCTTCTTACAGCTTTTGCAGGATTCCATCACGTCCGTTGGATAACAGCCAATCAGAGCCAAGGAATCTCTAATGCAGCTTTAAAGCCACCATGTGAAGAATTAAAAAAAACCTTGTATCTCCATCGGGGCAGACAGTAATAGGGCAAAGGTAACACCCAGATTGCACCAATTTTCAAAAAAAAGTTTATTCATCAGGATAATTAAAAATTAAAAGATGCTTTTATTACATTGAAAATGTTTCACATGGGGGATTTAATTCCCTGGTTATCCTTGATGGAAGTTCATGGCGGAAGCCTCTGAAATGGATGTGTGTGTGTGTGTGTTTATTTACCTTGCCGTCAGAAACCCACACAGCCTGCATCTGCTGCTCTCTGATAGAGTCTTTGACGCCACCGTACCAGGCGTCGTTGGCAGAGTTCAGATCAACGGTGGCTGGATAAGAAAACCATCCAACCTCAGCATACACACTCAAATCAACAGCAAATATATAAAGCTACAGCTACAGCACTACTATTCTGTGAATCACACCCGGACTACGTGTGTGGACTGTACCAGTGAATAAGTGTGAGCAGGTCTTCCTCAGTTTGACGGCCTGTTCGTAGAGTTTGCGGGCGCTGCGGTTGGAGTTGGGGACGATCCTCTGTCTCATGGCCTTGATGCCGTGCTTGCTGTCTGGGTTGAAGAAGATGACAATGGGGTACCACTGGGTGTAGTTCAGGGTGTCCACCGCCTTGGGCGTCACGTCCAGCAGAGCGTGCTTGTCCTGTGTGGCGAAGGGACAGGTTTTTGGTATGAAGGCTGTATTACAAAAGCTTTCTTTTTTTTAAGGCCTCATGATGCATCAACAATTGACTGTCCTCATGCAGATGAAAAGTTGAATTGATAAGCTCAAAAATGCTGAGTAGTTTTGCTGCTACAGCCATATTGTGTCTGGTATGACCAGTAGCTGAAGATGGTCCAAGGGAAAGTGAAGTCTGGACTGTCGCTGAAACATTGGAGTTAGAATGGAACCCGTACTGCTGAGCTGCTGAATTTCCACAGGAACTATCGTTTTTTGTATGCTAATAAATGTTTATCAAGAGATGCTGTCTTAATATCATGTATATTTTCATATGCATAAAGTTGGAATGACAATAAAGAAAACTTGAACTTGATTATTAGGGTTTCAATGTTTAATATGAAGGTCTGAAGTAGATACTCTTATTTTAGTCTATGGAGGTACCGTAGTCTGAGACTACTTATTTTTCATTAATAGAAGAAGACCTTAATGAGAAAAAATGAAATATAGCAGAAAGGACAGCAGCAGCTAGCCCGGAGTTTCTACTGCCAAACAGAGCTGTATCCCTTTCCCTTTATTGTAAATTATTCAATGCGCTTCCTTTAACCGCATCAATATCTTCTACAAACCAAGAGCTCGGAGCACCCGCACTCTGGCTTCAAGTATAATGTGCATAAGCCAGGACATATCAAATCAAAGACATTGCATTACGAGTTCATGCCGCAGATTAGCTTGTGTTCCGAACAGGAACTTATCTCTTCCTTTTCATAATGCTTTTGTCATCCACAGCTGCTGCTGCTGGGATCTTGGACTAGTATACTGTCTCTCTGTCTTACTCTCAGTATAAATGTTCCTTTCTTGAAGGAAGAGTTTCTTGGCAAGAAAAGAAACCATCCTTTTTTTATCCAAAGAACCCTTTTTTGAATAAAGAGTTCCTTGCAGACCAGAAACCCCAAAAAACTGTGTCAAAGGGTTGTCGGTAGAACCTCTTGAGTGGGCTCTAGATGAAACCATTTAAATATAAAGGGTACCCATTGGAACCCCCTGGTCGGGTTCTTGTTGGCACCATTCGAAGGTGCAAAGGTTCTCTTTGGAGATTGGAGAAAATCTCCAATGAGGTTTTGGGGTGGAACCATTACACCATAGAAGGGTTCTCTGTAGAACCTCTCATAGGAGGTTCTTGGTGGAACCATCATTGATGCTTCTGGGTATAACCCTTTGAATTGGTTCCAACTGGAAACCCTTATAAAATGTTCTGCCAGGAACCAAAAAGGGGCTCTCTTACGGGAACAAGCCTAAGAACCTATATGGTTCTATTTAGCACCTTTATTTTTATTAGCTTTGCTCTCAAGTGTCTTTTGCTAAAACGATCTTGAGAATTATAAAAGAAAATAGAATAAAAGTGCTTAACAAACTAACTGTCAACCTAAACCACTAATGGAACACAGATCACCGATGTTCAGAGGTTGGTTATGGTATATTGCAGGTTGTTTTAACTTTAAAATCTACAATTTTATAGATACAGATTGATAAAATGTCATTCCCAAAATGAATATATATTGGATATGACATGAAATTAGTGTGTGTATGTGTGTTTGCTCGTGAGTGGGCACCTGCTCAATGATTTGTCGGATGGTGTTCAGGCGAACCACTCCCGAGGACTTCTCAGATCCGGCGTCTTTCGGTTCGGTTTCTAACATAAAAACACAGAAAAAATGGAGAGGTTATATAGGAGCAATAGTCGTAAATCTACTCACTGGGCAAGGAAGACTTTCACATACAAACACATCAACAAAAAGAGACTCACTGGCAACAACAAACAGGTCGGGCAATTCAGAGGCAAGTTTCTCGTTGGCAGCATCAGCGATGGGGCCGAACAGCACCACGGGACGCCGGAAACCAGCTGCAACGACACACTGTTGATTACAATGCTGCCTACAGTTTAGAACATTTACATCATTTACACACTGACGGCCAGTTCTGGAGATCCGACATACACATGCTGATACGGTTTCAAGTCTGTTTCACTGAAAGTCAACTGGTCTTAAACAGAACCAGACCAATACGAAGATTCTGTGGCTGATACAAATATTATCTATATTTGAGAGTTAGAAAACAAACATACTTCGATGTATCTTTCCGATTTTTTTACATAAACAAGACACGTATTGAGGAGGACAATTTACAGAGTAAAAATAAACAGTTCTCTCTGGAGGACAAACTATGTAGTGGAGACATGGAAACAGGTTAAACTATGACATTTCTAAATGACATCAAACACACTTTGACATTGTACTGTACATGTCTTGTTACTTACTGACCAACATATTTTCTGATAGAATATATCTGTGAATGGCTTAATTCAGATGATAATATTAGCCAAGCCATTGTTCCAATCTAAAAGTATAAGGTTCTGGTTATGACCATGCTCAATATTAATGCATGTTGGTTTGGTGGCTATGTGGTCACTTTCCTAAGAATATATCTGGTTAAATATGTTTTGAGTAAGTCATGTACATTCTTTAAGCCAGTAATCACGAAGGACAGGAAAACCATGACGGTTGAGCCTATGGAAAACTATATTTCAATACACAATCCACCTATGTGATCTAGATGGTCCCTATTTTAGATCTCAGAAGAGCATCTTTTTGTCAGTCAGAGCCTGGGGAGAAAAAGATTCAGAGGCTGTCTAACATCTGAAATCTGAGACTGGACGATGGATTGTGACCAGACTGTTGAACCGTTCACAGCCTGTGGACTGTCTATGCACTACAAATGGAGACTAACTCATTGGTCTTTCTCTGTCCTTATAACTGCAAAACCAGAGCACTGAACCAAACGTGAGTTTTTAGGTGTTTTTGAATCTCTGCCAGGCTTAAACCAGAGGGGAGATGATGCATTTGGTTTGTGTGTGCGTGTCTCTGTCCGTCTGTCTGTCCAGGGCTAATCTTGCATACTACAAAACCAATCAGTTTAATAGTTTTTGGTGCTCTTTTATGACTATGCTTAAGGACCTCTCGTGGTTGTGGTGCTTCATACTGTTTGAAAAACTATTTTACTGAATGCTGAGTCCTCACTCCTTTTAACCGTACGGTGGGGGCCGAAAGTGATCAACAACCGCTTCAGTAGCAAAAGGCTTGTCCAGCAATCAGCTAGGCTACAAACGTGTTTTACGTAGTCTGTTGCAGGCCACATACTGGTCTTTGTCGTGGCTCAAAAACTTAAATCCATTGAAAAGTTTCAATAGAAAGGTAATTTTGAACTGGAGAAAATGCAGACTTCCATACCTGTTATGTTATTATAAACCAAAATTAGGCAAGTCACAGATGAATAAATCCCTGGAGCAGTGTGAGACAAATGACATTCAACTCTTATTTGTTTGTCAGGGGAGAAGGAGACAAACCTGACGGAGACCTGAACTTCACTGAGTGGATGTTTTACATTTCCCAGTATTCAGACAATCACCCACCTTCTCGGAGCACCACTCGCTCATACGCTGGGAAGCGGGTGGCCAGTGTCTGACTGCTCAGGTTTTCTCTGCTCTTCCTCAGGTCCTTCCTCTTCAAAGAACGTTGGCCTCGCAACCGCCAGAAGTCCGCTCGATCGCCCGCGACAGCTTTATGGGAGCTCTGGACACTGGCCATCTGCTCCGCTCTGATGGGGAGAACTGTCACTTATCCATTCATTGTTCGGATACATATTTGTGTTGAAACCAGTTCTGAAGCTCTGTAGTGCGTCAAACTGTACATGCAATAGAGTTATTCACAGATCTGAACTGTCTAAATATCTAAGTTTGCCAGTCTGATTTGGCATAGCGAAAACCCAATGTCACACTTGCATGTGCAGCACTTGACTCGTCCTGTTTGGTTTCTTTTCAGTTGAGAAACATTGCTAAACTCAGGTCAATTGTCTCTAAAGCTGAGGTGGATATATCATTCAGGCTATTTTTTATAATTGTCTCCATCCTGGATTGCTTACAAGTGATCCAGCTTTTGAAAAAGTTGAAAGAAAAGACTTCTTAAAAGGTCTCCATCAATTTTCAGGATCCAATCCGACATTCTTTTGATCACTTCTGGAGCTCTAAATTAGTGATCTGCTCCAGCCTTACAGACCAGCAGGTCTCTGAGGTCTTCTTCAGGGTTTGTTGGATGTTCTTGCTACTCCAGGCTTAAATTAATGTTAAATTCACACTACATGTTATAAGCCCAATAATGGCCTGACTAGACATGGGGCATCAGGACACTGTATGGACACTCAAGACGCACCTGTTGTTTAGTTTTATTGAATTGGTATTTTCTATATTTATATTGTGGTAGCTTTGATGATGGTGCAGTGCAGTGCCTCGAGTTGGGCATTTTGGCCGCTGCCATCTTGGTTTTTAGCTGGGTTAATTTGGTTTTAAGCAACTAGAAGTGACACGAGAGGGTGGAGCTAAATACAACCGAGCACTGAATATGACATTTGCTGGTTACTTAAATGTACTATTACCGTTCATGAAGTGAAAACACACTGACGGGGTCAAAGTTGTAAGACGAAAACAAAAAAACAACGGCAATCACAAAGTAGCCAAGCCCTAAAGCATACCCTGCTTTATGGTCTGTTTGACTCTAAATGGACCATCATTTACTTAATGAACATCATGCTGTATTGAAGAAGACTTGAAACTACAGATTAAGACCAGAAACTCATGTTTACAATGTTTACTGGGGTAATAAATCAATAAGTAGGGTCATTTTCTCATTGTTTATAATTTATTCCATCTTCCATCAACATAATAAATAGCAACAAGTAGTATTATATGATATGATTTTATTGAAGACTAATATATTGTGACTTGATTATATATTATCTGTGCTGATCACACCTAGTTGTACTATTTTATTAATTGTAACTATTGTCGACGTGTGTTTAGCATGTTTATACATGAGTGTATGTATCATCTATGTTGTATGCCTGCATGTGGATAATGATGCTGGCAAGTGTTTTGTGTCATGCAATGGCTTGGAGCCCTAGACAAAATTCCCTGCGTGAAAATTAAGTATGTCTTATCTTATCTTATATACCCTGAACTTCATGTCTTTGATTGTGGAGAACTTTGTGTCATGTCCTTTAGATAAATGCTATAGACATAAACTTTACCTACTTAGCTATTAATTGAACAAACTCTTGGCATTTTAAAGTACACACTCTTTTCCCCCAGAGTGAATGTGTGGTGTTAATTAAAACACACAAGACTCATACCGAAGCAAACCACTGGGATATGTGTCGTCTCATTTCAGTGATTTACTCTGCCTCAGGGCTCTGGACCTGTAATCACAGCAACCCTCCCGGGGCGGTTAGAGTACTGGTACTGCAGTGCAGCAGTGCTGTGCATCTTTCTTCCTAATTTTGTGCCATTGAAAGTAGGCTTGTAAATGAGAAAGATTCAGAGGAGACTGTTCACAGACTACTACACTCTTGCTTGTGACAATTTTATTTTACATGCATACTTGGGTATCTTTATATGATTAAGGTTATTTCTCTACAGTTATGTTAAGGACCTGAGCACTGTAACAGTAACCTTTCTCTCTATTTGGTTTCCTGCTATTCAAAGTTGCAACGTGTAAGGCCAGGATTTTAGTTTAAAACATTATCAACAGAATGCAATAAGGTTGCAGTGTTGATGTATGTCAAATACATTTATGTATTGTGTTGCAGAGATATCTGTAGCTTCCATTCCAACATGAGAGGAAGAAGAATTTATGGGTGAGTGTTGTATGAAGCACCCACCTGGTTCCGCCATTGGAAAGGTGGTTTCAGATGCAGTTAGATGACTAGACAAGCATTTTCTTTAAAGCATACTGAGGCCTTTCCCGCCCTCTGAAGAACACACCTTTATAGTTGTTGTAGTCCATAAAAAGGAACCGACTGATGGCCTACCTGCTCTTGTTGGGGATGATGCCCTTCTCCAGCAGCTGCTTGTCCTTGCCAACACGGATTGCCAGCCAGTTGCCGAGCTTGCCATCGTAGAGGGTGTCCACCACCTTGAAGATGTCCCCCCGGCTGAAGGCCAGGCTCTGAGGGGTCTCCTTCTCGTACTCAAAGTGGGTCCGGATGAAAAAGGAGTCTCCACGCCCGGACACCAAGATGTCATTGTAGACTAGACAAACCAAAAAAGAGAAGGGGGCGTTATTAGGAGAGAAAGAAAGCTGGATGTAGGAGCAGAGGAGAGGAGGCAGCAATAGAGGAGAATGATGCTCAGTCACAAGACTCTGTTTGAAGCAACTTCAGGTTCTCAAACTTCCTGCGAGTTCAAGTGAAGCCTGATGCTGCTGGCAACCTGAAGCATCTGCCAGTCCACCACATGCACTTTTTGTGCCAATTGATATATTTCAGTTATTAAAAATACACCTTTTACTAGCTAGGGTGTTCTTCTTAAACTAAATAAACAGACTATTTTTGAACCCTTATTATGAATTGTAGGTATATATTTATTTTGTATTAATTACACTGTTAGACTGCAAGACTGCTTTGAAGGTACAGAGGCACCCAAATTGTGTCACACTTATGAAACATTCTTTATGTATTACTGATGCCTCTATATGACCTACATAAGTAAGACCATCTACAAGAAGATTGGCTATTTCTATAAAAGTTCATCTTAAAGCCTAAAACACTCCAACTATTGTCCACAGGGACCACCAAAATCCACACGGAATCAAAGTTCCTCATAGAAGCTTGAATGAAAGTTTGAAATCTAATAATGTTAGTACATTTCAGGCAATGACCATTTATAGTAAATAATAAGGCTCAGCTCTTTGAGGGGCTCCACACAGCAACTCAAAAGGGCATCCCCTCCCATGAAGGCGGGACTTGATTGTCTCTATACGCACAATCATAACCATTGGAGTAAATCACCATCACTTGACTATGAAAAATAATGTTATTCCAATCATACAGAGCAGGGCTATGTGCATTTATCCTAGGTGCATTCTGACACCAATACTACTATGCCTCCCTGGGTTAGCAGCTGCGCCGGCTTCCGGCTGCGATGACAAGCTGATCCGCCACTCTAGACCCTTCTGATTCCACCAGACCGCCGCAGCGCATTTTAGAAGGGTGCCTGTTCCCTGTTAAAATATGCCCCTAGTCTATTTTTGAGTGTTTCCTTTGGTGGTTAAGGAGATGCATCCCTAACTCTTCTCTGTAGGCTACAGCAGAACAAAGCAGCAAATAACAACAATTAACATAAATAAATATTGAAATAGACAGTTTGATTATTTATTTATTTCACTGATAAGTTCACCCTGCATTCATTATTTCTGAGGACTTAAAATCAATGATAAATTTCATGGCATTAGCCCTTTGCGTCCTCAAAAAATGTACTACCTCTTCAGGCCTTCCCCCTAAAATGATTAAATTCCAAAGCATAGGCTTTGGGACATCGTCTTTGATTTGACCTTTTTTTATATTGCCATAATGATAAAGATGCTTTGTGAACATCTAAATCTTATTATCTGTTTACTTCACAAATTATTGGAAATTAAAGCCTTAGGCTGAAAAGAACTAGCACGTGAAACCTTTGAGCTTGGACTACTTTGTTGCACGTGCTGTTCTTCAAAGGTCAACCTCAGCGCAGAAATTTCCAGTCTCATTTGCACAATCAAAAGGAAATGCACACATTCGTCTGACTGTTGCATGGAAATAAACTATACGGCCTGCTCCGGGCTCCAGCGGGGCTCCCTGATTTGATGTTCGTGGTCCGACAAAGCGCTGACCCAAAAGGACCAACAGAGGCAACAGTCACACTGACTACGATCCACTGCAGCAAAGGCTGGCCGGCCGGCTGGCTGCACACGAGGCTTCACACACACTGAAGACTCAGCTGCAGCATATATTCAGTCTACTTTCATCTCACAACGATAAAATACATAAAACAAAGTGTTCCCCTTGCATAACCTTCTTCTAGTTTAAGTACAACTCCCAATTTAAAACACATTATGCAGCATTTCCCCTGGGTTGTCTGCTTTGGCCTGGCGGATGGGCCGGAGGTGTTTTGTTGTCCCGTGTGTGTGTGTGTGTGTGTGTGTGTGTGTGTGTGTGTGTGTGTGTGTGTGATTGTGTGTGTGTGTGTGTGTGTGTGTGTGTGTGTGTGTGTGTGCGCTAACACAATTACATCAACCAGATTCAGTTCGCAAATTCAACAATTTAAAGTTTCTTTAAATATTTATCAGTTGTTTTTCGAAACAATGAACTGTCACTTTTTGAAATTGAACCATTCTGCAAATCGGCACAAATGAAATCAACTGCACAGCACTGATTTAAAAATAAAATATATCACTTTTAAAGCGCAAATAGGCCCATTTTTTTCAGGCAGGGGGGGGGGCTAACTCACAGTATTTCCATTTTTTAAAACAGTGGTGAAGAACAAGAGGAGCAAATGCTAGGAGTTGAGTTTTCTTGGTTGAACTGTGGCTTTAACTGCATGCCAAGTTAATCAGATCAACACAACCAAATTTCCTCCTAAGCTACCATATGACCAGTTGCTGACAAGCAATGTGGCATTTAAAAGGTTATGTATTTTGAAGTAGTGCAGTGCTCTCTCCACCTGAAACACACCAGGGCTACGTTACATCACTTCCAGCAAACTTCACAGAGAACAGTGTGGACAAAACAAGATCACTGATCTGTTTGAACTGAATTTTCTTTGGTCTAGTTCAGCTAAAAACACAGAATCCGTTAGCACGCTAGTGTGTCGTTCACTACAGTAAGTTTGTAACCGGTACTGATGACGTCATAATGGGTTCACTTGTTCAACTAACTTAAGCGGTCTGGATAACAAACACTTGATTGTCCTGCTGTTAATACAGACATGAACTAACAAACGACACTTGCCTTGATCGTGTACTCTGCAGGATGAATTTTCGGGAAACACTTGAGTGGATTTTTGTTATTTTTGGCATTAAAGAAACATCTTATTTGCCTGATTGGGGGTTTAAACAATGTGATGTTTTTTGCTGTGGTATTCTAAATGTTTTAATGATTGTCTAAAAAAGATTTGGCCAACAGTCTTCACTGGAACACACTAGATTTTTTTGTATTTCCACTCTCACATTCGGTCTGTAACATATGTTGTATAGTATAACATTATGTCCCGAAAATCATTTTATTCTTATTCTTTATTCTTATCTTGTAATTGGGACCATGCTTGTTTTACCACAAGTGCAGACAAATAAATATTTCTTATCTTCTTACCTATCTCTTGCTGCAAAAACAAATTGCCTTTTGGAGACAAATAAAGTTCACGCCAGAGCTATCAAAATGTTGGTAATATGGTAATATTCTCTGTATGTATTTTTTCACGTTTTACAAATGTTTTAACATGAGCCAGACCAAACAACAGTGATAGCAATCATATCACATCCTTACAGGGTTAGTAGAATAGGCTGTAATGTATATTTCTGTTTTTAACGCAATGGTATCGGATTGCTAATCGTTTTTTCGCCAAGTTCAGAAATCAGTATCGAGAAAGAAAAATGGTATCAAAAACAAAAGGTGCATCATAAATACACTTAACTTATGCTACATAGGAACCAGTCTGTGTTGTGCCGCCCCTTTAACCTAAGAGAACATTATGACTAAGCCAAGTTTACATATTTAAAGATGTATTTTACTGTACTAGTGAGGACCTTGTATGGATTATATTTGTCCTGGTATGTAAATCTGACCTGAAAATCAATCGAAATCCCTTCCTATCCATAATGAACCTTACAGTGGCAACCCTGACCTCTCATCCACTACCATTTGTTTTTTTCTTTTTTATGAGAGGACATGCCAACTCTCTCTGATGACCTTTAATGTCCTCTCAACAGTTCCAGTCAGTCAGTTTTCATGTCATGTCAGGGCTCTGCTTCACTGTGCGATGTGTTTTTGCTTCATAAATAGATTTCTCCAATAAAAAAGCCCCTTTTTTTCCAGAGCCACACGCTCAAGGGGGTCAATGTGCTGATTGCATAACACAGTTGGAGGCGTGTGCCCATGTGTGTCACGGTTGGCTGAACCAAAACTAGCCTGATCTGGTCTAAAAGCCTTGAGGGACCAAGCTGGTATCTCCATCATTAAATGGAAACATCACAGAGAAAGAGGGAGATGGGGAGAGAGAGAGGGAGACTATGATCCTGTGGTGTTGACTGTGGGCAGAGCATTGTGGGAAAGTACAGTGTGTTCTGGGATAGTCCACAATTCACTGAAAGGCCTACAACTGAGTCACTTAATATTGCTCAGAATGACACCTTCCATTGTTAGCCAACGTTTCTCAAACAGGAGGAAATGGTGCATTTGTTGGAGACTATTTTCACTGGCAGATTAATCCACATTTGATACTCTAGTGAGTATAGTGGATTGGTTCACATTGTTAAAATAAAAGGTTTGTCCTGAAGGTGATACTAGAGAAAAACTATAACGCTGAGTTCACACCAAAGGCACACAAATTGTGTGATCTTTTCTGTTAATTTGCGTCACTCGGGCTGGATGTGTCAGAGGAGGGGAGGGGCTTACCTCCATGTAAATACCAACAGATGGGTTCAGAGCATCGTTGACACCAAAAAAACACATGGCCTAAATAATCACTATTGCTGCCTTGTGCCTGCTATGGAAGTCCCAAGTACTTGGAAATCCAAATGACGTTCGGGTTCATGTGTCTCTGTATCTAGAAAGTCACATGTCTGCTGAATTAATAGGCTTCACTTAAGAGGTATAAACAAAAATAAACAGATTTAAATGAAAGAAAAGGGATCAAAATGATGCCAAAATGACTACATATTGATACCGATTTGCCAGGTCTGTCCTCAAAACAACAAGCAAACAAATTTTAAAACTATTGTTTTTCTGAGTCAGGATCCAGCTGGGGCTAGGCTATGCTAACATTGCAGCTGCTTTGTCCTACTTATTTTCCCTCCATATATGATTTCACAACATCTAAACTTCAGGAGAAACCCATCGCTGTAAGGATTTGGCGACCTTGGCGTCTTAATATTTCTTGCTTGTGTGCTTGTTATGCATCTTTTTGGCGCCTGCCAGGAATTCACGTCTATTTGCGTTTTTGCAATGACTTTTTATATAATCACGAAAACTTGTGCTTGGTGTTCTGTGTTAACACAGCATAAGGTCATTAAAAATCAAAAGGACATACTAAATAAATTAAATTACAATAATTGGAAAGTAATTAGGATATTTTCTGCCCGAAGAGGTAGAGAAGAAAGCTTCTATGGGGCTGAAAATAAGGAGGGTTCATCTTCTGAGGAGCATGAATGTGCTAATTAAAAATCATGATAATCTGCCTAACAGACTGTGATATGTCTTGTATAGAATGGATTTCCTGATGATGATACTGGAAGCCAGACTATTTTACCTTTTATAGATAAAGACAAGTTGTATATATACAGTATATATACCTTTTATTCATGTGAGAATGTAACAGTGACTATGCGTCTGTGGAGGGAGTGTTTTACCATCAGGTTTGCTCTGTGCCAGGATGGTGACCACTTCCCCTTTAGGGATCTCCAACAGGAAGAGCACTGCTTCCTCTCTCACTACACCTTGAAAGTCCACATTGTTCACCTTTAAAACACAAACAAAATGCACAATGATTAAGACCATTTGCTATTCAAATAATAACACACATTTTTATGTGAGCTCACATTCACAGTGTCATTTGAACTATGGTTTCTCTGAGCTTCTTGTTGTTTCTGAAGTGGAAATAAGTTCTCTGGTAACCTTTAGGATTTGATCTCCAATGCGCAGACCCTCTTCCTCAGCAGGACTGCCCTCTTGAACGCTGGCGATGAAGATGCCGGCATCGTTTCCTCCCGCCAGCCTTAGCCCAACGCTGTCCCCCTTCTGGAAATTCACCATCACTGTGTTCGGCCTGCAGGAGGGACACCACACATGCTGCCGTTAACAATATGGTCAGTCACACATTAATCTCCTCCATTTGTGTAAACTCGAATAAATGATGTGTGCAAACTGAAATTTTAGGCTTGTCACCCGTTTGATTTCCTTACTTGTCATGTCATTATGTCAACCAGTGGCTAAAATCCACCTGACTGTAACACTATTCACTACCTACTGAACTATGGACACACAGATCAACGTATCCTCATACAATGGTTCGTATGGTAGCTTACTTAAAGTTGGTCCTCGCTATACGTGCGTTTTCCTACAAAAGTTCAACAACACGTGTAAATTTTCGCTCGTTACATCCATATGGCCTTTTCAAAATAAACTTCTGTCTTCACAGGACATTATAGTTGTCAGGTTTAGGCGACAAAACTACTTAGTTACGTTTAAGAAAAGATTATAGTTTTCGGTTCAAATAACTACGGAAGTGCCGTTACTGAAGTACGCAAAGTGACAAATTCATCCACCTCAACTTCTGCTTTTAACACGGGGAACAAACAGCGTGTGAGCTTCAGCTTTATACTTCCTCGTTCATGATTACATGCATAACATATAAAATGATGTTTTGGGATGTTTATGTATAACGATGCATCATTTTTTGTAGGTACAGCTACAAATTGTGGTGTGGTGCATCAGTGTTGATTTGTTTAATTTTTTTTTTTACATTCCTACCGTACAACAGTGAGTTCTGGCAGCACTTTTCTATTCTAAACTTTCATGCTCATGCCAAATCATCATTGTTTAAAGTGTGTTCAGTGCCCAAGTACAATCCACGAGTTCGCACATAAATTTTTACTTGATTAAAAATAGAATATCATTTTGAAAAAAAAAAAAAAAAAAAAAAAAACACAGCAAAAAGTGTGAAGAGAGGAAAAAGACAAACCCACCCATATATTTTTTCATCTTCAGGGCTTGGTCGGAGGAGAATCTTGGGTGTGGTTGTTACAGCAGCTGTAGATGAGAGTTTTGTTAATGTCTTCCATGTTTACAACAGATTACAACATATGTCAATAAAAGTAAATGTATATTCAAAGCCAGCATTTAGCTGGAAAAGAAAATTGACTGTCAATGATAGCCTATTTTGATACTTCAATCATTTGATTGGGGATTTATTTATTTACATCTCAAAAACTCAGCAGTAGGACGGCCCATTAGGGCCATTGTTGTTAAAAAAAAAAAATCATGGAGCCTGGGGACGGGGTTCTGATTTGAGAAAGAAAATCTGAATTTAAGATTAAAGTGGTAAATTTACGAGAAAGAAACTACAAATTCAAATGTACCACTTCACTCTCAGGTATTCAGATTTTTTTCTTGGAATATTAACCTCCTCTCAAGCTCTGCAATTGTTTGTTTTTATACCAAAAATGGAGATTTGGCTGAAATTTATCATAATATGATAATACCTGCAGTAGTCCATACTTTTAGTTAGTGATAGATCATAGGAGCAGGTGTGATGTGGAAGGTTTTTCTAATAGTGATGAGCCTTTTTAACTTCTTTAGCTCATTGTTTTAAGCTTTACAAGCTGCAACTCAACTCTCAATCTGCTCTTTGAGAGAAACAGATCTGATCAACTCACTGTCCGCTACCTGCTCAGTGACAAACAGCAGGCAGACACTGTTAGAGGCAAACACTTAGATGATTGCCATATCAAACTTTTGAAAGATGATTATATGTCACATATAATCATAAGTTCACAGCTTGTTTCCTCTGCCGCAACGTGGCCAAAAGATTGTGAGAGATAACCTGGAGGCTCCTCAATGTGCGGTGTGTCTTTGCTAAGCTCAGCTGAGGCCTGGGGGTCTTCAGGCACTCTGAATGGGGAGGCCATGGCTGACATCTTGGCTGTCCTCATGGGCTCCTCCCTGCTTCACACACACACACACACACACACACACACACACACACACACACACACACACACACACACACACACACACACACACACACACACACACACACACACACACACACACACACACACAACACACACACACACACACACACAGGGTGAGGGACTTCAAAGGTGTAACAGCAAATGATTAAAGCCTTAAAGAGAATGCTGACATAGCTCATGTACTGTAGGAGGTGGACAAGATTACATTAAGACCTCACATACATTTTAAGGAAACAGAGGGACACCTAATAGAGTGCTGCAGGAATAAGTCCTAAAACCTGGAAATGAGTCAGCATTTTTTGCACTTGGTTCATTTGTCTTGAAGTCAATAGGTTTTTGGGTTATAAGTGTCAAAAAAGATCTGTGTTTAACGCAAGCTTAAGAGATTTTTACGTTTTGTTCTATGACATAAAACAGTCAGTAAATACCCGCTTGGTGAAGCTCACACCCGACTTAGAAAGACGGTTGCTAACAAGTGGCTAATTAGACTACATAACGCCATCAAGCCAACTAGTCCGCCTTCGTGGTGGTGACCTGAGTTCACGTGACCGCGGTCTAGTCGGTTTATAGCCCAACGTTAGCCTTTTTTCTTCTGCCAATTGCATTCACGCTCCAGAAAACATAAAAGTGGTGTTCATTTGTGAAGATTATCTTACTGAACAAAACATGTAAGCATCATAAACGTTTGTTTGACAGAGCTTATTTTCTGAAAAAATACAAAATCCAATGGATATATCACATTGGCTTTTTGTTGCAATGCTAACTTCCAGAGTTGGCCTACAAAAATACATCATCCCTGCAAACTTCAAATAGTGCTCATCAGAGCTTTTTTATGTCTTTTGAGGGAAGTCAGATTGTAATCTCAATTTAATCAAGACACATCTAAGTCAAGTCTTAAGTCTTGTCAAAGCAAGTCTCAAGTCAATATCGCAGTCTTTGGCACATCCAAGTTGGTTTACAAGTCTACGTAACCAAACTGGATGTCAGTTAGTTCAGGTGTCGAGTCCTGCATTTTCTTGATTTCAACTCATCCATCCAGGCTTCCATCCATCCTACCTGGGGTTGTCTCTTTCGTTAGAGGAGTGGGAGGACAGGTCAGACTGGCGGGACCTCCTCTCCTCTTGGGGAGAGTAGGAATGGTATGACTCCATCTCTGATATGTCTGACGGACAGACAAACAGACACACAGACATGTCAGTTAGACACACAGACTTCTTTAAAGTGAAATCCCCCCCCCGTCCAGACTGTGTGCCACCACCACCACAAGCACCACCACCACTACCAGCTGCAGTAGTAGACAGTTGCCTCAGGAAGCCCTGACACCAGCTAATTATGGCCTGGGACAGAGTAAGGATGTTATTGGAGATGTCAGTCAGAATGATGAGGACAAACTCTAGTGCCACAACTCAGTTCTCAAGATAAAAGCCGCTTTCACTCCAAAACATTCAAATTCATAGTCCAGAAATGATCAGAGCAGCATTATTCTACAGATTTGTGTAAAAACACCCAAAGTTTTTAGATTATTTCCATACGTTCCAGGCAGCCATTGGTTTCCATTCACTTCAGTGCACTTTGAAGATCAGCCACTATTTTATGTATATATGATGATTAAAAGAAGGGACTTGGACAACACTAAAAATTTCAAAATGAGTTTTCTTCATAGGTTGTCTAGGCTCACCCTGAAGGGATGAGGTTTGATTGAAACTAACTGGTTTGTATGAATTGGTAACCTAACTCAACAAAAGGCAAACGTTTTTGTATAGCTGCTGCCCACAGTAAATGGCGGGAAAATCCAGCTGACATGACGAGATGTGACGAATTGTACAAATGGGGATTGAAGTGCATCTGTCCTCAAAAACACTCATGGTGTTGCACTCGATTGTTCAAATGGAAAGTGACAGAAGTAGTTGTGTAGAATGAAAATTGAGAGGCTGAGAGTTCAAAACCCCAAAAGGATCCTGAGAGTGGAGTCACTCCTAGACTAGAACACTCCTTTGCATTGAAAGGGGCCACTTGGGGAAGTTTGGACAACTGGGTAGGAATGCCTCAAGACCCAGAACATACTTGAGCGATTATGTCCCATCTGGCCTGGGAACACTTTGCTATGCCCAGGAGCTCCTGCAGGATGCTGCTGGGGAAGAAGCTCGTCTGAACCGGCTTGCTGCCACTGCGTCCCCACATCCAGATAGGTGGCGTAAGATGGGCCGATGGATGCAAATATATTGAGCGCTCACTAAAACTTGCTGGCATTAAGTACCATCGAAATCAGGGTTTGATATAATCTTAAGGATTATGACCTCAAGACTCGTTCATGTTCAGACCATTTTTAAGCAATTGCTTCCTGCTTATCATCCCTTGGCAAAGGGCTTGGGGCAGCTGAAGACCCTGTGGATCAGGGCTACCGGCACAACCGGGCGATCCAATGTGATTAAAGGAAAAATGTGATCCCTCTCAAAGACAGTAGCATATACAGTTACTGGCATCAAAACACGGGGGAAGGAATTGGTAAAGTAGTAAAGCCCAACTCTTGGTTGATTTTATTGGCTGCCTGGGCCAAGTAAGACATTGACGAAACAATGGTACACTACACTAGAAAAACTCGACAAATGGCGCAAGAAGGAAGCATATGGCACACACGTGCGCCATAGCCCAAAAATGGCTTTGCTGGCGTGTCTAGTGAGGGGTCTTGCTGGGATCAGCCCTTTAGGATCCATGAGGCCAATGCCAGCATGAGAGCAGCCTCATGCTGCTTTTAAACCCCACCAAAAAGCTGGTCGAAAGTGCTTACAAACAGCCCTGCTCTTCACTGAGAGCGCCTGGCTTTCATTCAGTCCCTGTGATTTTTTTTAATTTTCTAGCTGAAGTGAACACGGTTGGCAGAGTCTTTGATTTGGCTGCTTTTATCTGTCAGAACGTGGCACTCAGCACACCGCTCTGAGGAGAGGGAGGCTGACGATGGGAGCGTTAACAAAAGCCAAGAAAACCAGATACAGAAAAAAACCAAAAACATTTGAGTAGTGAGAGGACAAGCGGGGGAACCACATAAAAGAGAGCACATAAAAAAGGTGGAATAAAACTGTCCCTCTGAAAACAAAAGTCCATGATAAACCAGCAATCAATTTCAGAGAGAGAGAGAGAGTGGGGGTATCTAGTAAGTGTTAGTTAGTTTGATTAGGGTTAGAGAGACATTCTGCATAACCAGAGGTGATGAAAGTCGAGGATGAAACATTGAAATGGAAGAGAGAGAGAAAGAGACGTTGAAGACAGAGTATGATAGAGACAGACAGAAAGGAAGATTAAAATATGAGGATAATGTGTCAAACCTGATGTGGGCTTTTATCGGCCAATTGTGTCAGAAACAACATCCATCACTCAGATTTATGTCACCAAGACTCTAACACAAAGAACCTCAAGGCGGGGCATAAGGATGGCTATATGGACTGGTATATGTATCTTTGGGTCCATCAAACACTCCACATCAAGATATCAGGACAGATTGGGTGTTCCTGGTCTCCACAGAATCTGTTGAAATATTTTTTTCAGGCCCCCATACAGAATGAAAAACGTTGTTTTTGCAATACTTAAGCATCCGTGTGCCTTTTGTTTAAACCCCTATATTATGTGATTTTTTTTTTAGTAATGCGATCGTTTGCGTGTGTGTATGTGAGTGATCGAGTCTGTGAGTGAATGTGCACATCTGTGTCTGTCCTCAGCTTATCACGCTATGTGCTGCAGCAAACTGCACAATATTTTGGGCGGACAGCTACAGTATCACGCTTTAAGGACCTCTCGTGGTTGTGCTTACGCAAGCTTTCTCATAAACGCCTTTCATTGCCTTTTTTATTCTGATACTGACTACCTGCAGAATCTTCACCCTCTACTCTTAACCACTGGCTGGTAGGGGCCGCTAGTGATAACACAGCTGAGTGTGTCTTCGACCCCCAGCAGCTAGTCTGCACCCACAGACACAGTTTTTGGTGTGTTTGGCTAACAGCTAACGATACAACCGGTGCACACACTGCTGTATAAAATGTAAAAAATGTCCTATACGACGACTTTGAGCCGATTGCCTGAGTACGTCACCACTTGTTTTAAGTTACAGTACAGCCTATCGGCGTCTTGACGGGGAGTCAGCCAATTGTGGGTTGTATGCATTCATCACACAATACAGCAGTGGTTGTTGCAGAAACACCTGGCGGCGAAATCTGCACTCTACTGAGTGCAGATTTCTAGTTCAGCATGTTTTCCTATTTTGTTCATTAAAGCAGATACCATTGTATATTATAACTACGCTGTGTACAGATATTTTCCCCAAAAAATTCAGAGGATAAACCTCGAGATCTTGTTTTCAAGAGGGTTCTTGGGCACAAAAAGTAGTTTAACATTTAAAAAAATAAATATTAACAACAAAAATGAACAATGTAACATTGTAACATCCACAAAGACACACAAATGAGGTCTCCCCCTCCTTCCCAGAACACAACAACATAACATGAAAATAATAAACATAATAATAAAACTGTAAATGAAGGTTAATACAATCAAAAACAAGAACAAGCAGATTTAAGACAAAAAAGCAGACATCATTCACTCCAATCTGAGTGAGCTGAGCATGTTAATGCTACTCAGAGGATAAACCCTTTGAGCACGAAGCCAGCTCAGGCTAAGCTAAATCAAGCATACGTTTTTTTTTTGTTTTAATCTGACAATTTCATATTGTGGAAATAAATGATCATTGCAGCTGCTACTAGAGTTTTACTGTGTCCTACTAGAATATGTAACCATCCGGACAGCCAACTATCAACACACACACACACACACACACACACACACACACACACACACACACACACACACACACACACACACACACACACACACACACACACACACACACACACACACACACACACACACACACACACACACACACACACACACTGCTTCACTAGTCCTACTCGCAGTATTATTAATGCATGTTGCCAAAAGTTGACTGCTACAACACTTAATTTGATTCACATCAGTTACCTATTTAAGCTGCTTTTAGATTGCATTTAACCATGTGTAGTGCTCTATTGGAGTATAGCTGGATACTGTTCCCAAATTTTAGGAATGACATTTGAGACTACACTATTCTGAAAAACTATTATTTTTCACTGAAACACCTTTCTATAGTACGACTTGACGGTGGCTATTTAGTTTGTTAATTACAAGCAAGCATAGAATTCTACAAATATGGAGGTGAATTTATCCTATTACAAATGCATATTTATTTGGCTTTTTTAGAATCTTAGTTTTCTTAGTCATTAAGATTTAAACAGTTCTTCCAAGGACATACCACAGGACTACATACTATTGGAACTTAGTATGTAGTTCTTAAAAAACATAAATACGTGCTGTGTTTAATGTCTGCTATCTCTTAGAACTTTATTCCTAGTCTCCCTATAATGTGGTTGGATCCAAGTTTTTCCTTGAAACGTCCTGGACAATTGTTAAAAAAGGCTCCATGTTTGGGCCATCAGTGAAGTAAAGTGAAGTCAGTGCAGTGAGATGTGTGAGTGTGGTATGAGGATGAGGATGTGTGAAATGGAAATGCAGCCAGAGACAACAGGGAGGCGACGACAGATCAGATGTACCACCTGGACAGACGAGGAACGGCGCGTTGCTACACTGTTAGGACAAATCATTAATATGTTATTACACTTAGAAGTTCAACAAGCATCTTACCCACTTTACAGGCCACGCTTTGTCATGCAACACTCTGTGTTCACAAAAATAAATCATCACCCATATTCAGCACATTCATCTGAAGGCAGCTTACTGCCTTCTTCCACTGGCATTATTCAACTTCTACACTTAATGAATCACACAATTCAAAGTACATCGTGATTAAAACGTGTTTATTTATTCAGGAAAAATGAATCATGTATTAAAAATATTGTTTAGAAGGTTTAGAGCAGTATAAAGAGAAGTGCAAAAAGGTGTGAAGGCTTTACAACTTAAGTCAGGTTGCGTCACAGCCGTTTTACAGCTTAGAGAAAGGCAACAGTGTTACACATGCTGTGTGTCTTGGGAGGTCCTTCATCTAAAAGTATGACATTTTATCTGGAAGAGAAAACAGACAGAGATTGCACTTTTGAGCGATTACAGGGGATCGCGTCTGCTGGTCAAGGTGAGCACTTTCAAAAGCAATATGATTAGTTCAGTTTTCTAAAAGAAGCTGGGGGTTTGAGCCCTCAGCCCACAGTGGGGTCCTGATTACATCCTGACCTGCTGGTGACCTCTCTCTCCTTTCAGAGTGATATTAATACACAGTAGCTGAGCAGCTGCGAGCAGAAACTCACCACTGTTTAGTTTCAGACGGTATTTTTATCCACTTGAATGCCTGATCTTTTCAACCTTTGTTAAGTGTGTGTGTGTAAACGGGATTGGAACTGAATGTCTCCAGGAAACAGTTGAAATAATGCCAATGGACCCTTTGCTTTAATTATTCATCTTTTTTATTCATTATTCTGTGTTTTGTACGGAGGCTCAAGTGTGTCACATGGAATAATCGTTACCATATTTTATTGGTTATTTGAAATGCATTAAGCATGTCATTAAAACATAAATTTGTGTCGCGAGGATGTAATTAAAAATAATAAAGTAATAAATAACTAAATTAAAATCAATATGCCAACTACTAATATGCTATTTCATTATTTTGCCTGTATTCATTTATTAATAAATAAGTAAATGATGGACACACATTAGCTAGTTAGCAGCCGTCTTCAGAGAAATACCCACTTTGTGATGCTTTGTCAGAGCATTTGATCTGTTGATTGCTGTCGGGATGTAAGGAGAATTTCAACAAATATAACAAAGAATGTTTTTGAAGAAGATTACCAACCCCTAGCTTTAAGAAATAAATTCTATATACATCTCCTGAAAAAAGTTCACTCATTATTCCAGTGGCACACTTCAACCTCCACAGCTTGGAGCAGATCTGACTAGCTCTACTTCTTTGGTCTTCTGGCAATCAAAGACCTCATCCCTTCAAACAGAATCACCGATCCTAAATCTAAATCACCTTTATGCTGAGACTTCCTCCTGACCTGGAACTACATCAAAGGTTGGTGGAGTAACAAAAACTGTTAAGTCTCCCTCAGACGGGCTTTAAAGTTATGTCGTCTGCTAAGATCAACTTGCGGGGTCTGTGTGTATTCTAAGTAATATGAAGTCTCATATAAATGATCACACTGATTGGACATTTCTGACACTCTGAGGCCTCTGTAGATCTCTGATAGTTTAAATGGCAAAAGCATAAGGAGGATCATTTGATGCAACCTCCTCCAGAGACACTGTGCTTTCCTTTACAAACATCCCTGTGGTTAAACACTAACCCTGTCAGTCAGGGCCAACGCGTGTCAGTGACTCACCATCATTATCAGAGTCGGAGTCTGCGAGGGGGGGGATGCGGACCAGGATCTGACGCCGGTCTCTCTGGACCACCAGCTGCAGCTTCCCCCGCGACTTCTCTATCAACTTCCCGGCATCGTGCAGAGAGAGGTTCTCCGTCACCGTCCCATTGATCTGCACACACACACACAACACACACACAACACACAACACACAACACACACACACACACACACACAGAGTCAGAGGCTGCATTAGGGATTAAGAACCGGATTAAGGGACCAGTTGGCTTGCTTTGGAAACCTGGGGAACTTTGCTGCTTTTAACTTCAGCTTTAGAGGCTGGGAATCTGTATAAATATATATCTTATATTTATGTTATATTTTACTTGGGCAGCTGCGATTAGTCGGCATAATCGATTATGTTTTTTATATATTTTAAACCAACCACTCTTTTTTTTTTTGGTCATCACATCTCCCCGTTGTTGTCTGGTGGACTTTTGCCGGCGGGTGAGTAGGGGGAGCTAACCGGGATGCAGCATGGAGAGAGATTGGACGCCACTCATCGGCATGTGCTGCCCCCCTCCCCCTCCCTGCAGTAAATCTGTGTTATTCATAAATAAATGTGTTATTCCTCACCTATTCTAAAAAAGGTGTATTTGAATATTTGGAATTGCATTAATTGGGTTTGACTGGAAAGCTGAGACTCTTGTGGATCCATTGAGCTCAATAGTATTCATGTGTGATGATGTCAGTCCCAATAGCAGCCACTTCACATAGTGAGACCATTTTTTTGAAACATAACAGCACTGTATTAAATGACCTGTTGTGACCTCTAGTATAATCAGAACCTCCTAAAACAACCACAAAAAAAGTTTCTAGCACATTCAGAGGACACATGGCTTTCCCAGGTATATTCACAATAAAGAGGGGTTTCTTACGGATTTCTTTTCTATGGTGTTCCTCAAGGTCTTGGTGTCTTTATGTGGTGTTTTGGAGGGACTCTTAATCATTTTTCATCAATTGTTGAGTGTTCAAAAAATGGTTTAATTTAGCACCAAATCTGCATAATAAAACCCCAAATTGCTGCAACAACCTATTAGAGGTAAAAGACCCTAAGGACGGCCGTCACAGTTCCATCATAGTGTTCTTAAGCCTTTTTACAGGAAATAATCAATTCATTTATTTTCACTTCCGATTAATGACGTTAACCTGGAGCTCACGCTGCTGAGCCACATCTCAAGTTAATCTCCAGGTTCTCAGCTTTCTGATGACGTACTTGTGGCATCTACTGTTACTGTCACTACTGCTATCTCAGGTCTTAGGGATCTGGGTTACAGCAAGTTTGTCAATCTCATTTTATTAAGTGAGAATGTGGCCACTGCAGAAGATTTATCGTTTGTGTATAGTTAAACACTAGAATCCGAAAGCAAGACCAGACGTGCCTGACAAAAAGGTAAACGTATGAATGATAAGCACTTAATTGGTACTATAAACGATAAGCACACTTTATTGCTCTTTATTACTATTCATTATCACTTGATACTAAACCAATATTTCAATGACTGCGGTTGCCAGTCTTTTTTTGTATTTGGGGCCGTGAATCAACGTCTACTTATTGTCCATCATCACAGGTTAAGGACTTGGTGTGGACATGAATTGTTCAACTAAAGAGTGATTTTCCTTTTTGAGATTGTTTCCTTAGACAGATATTTAGAAGACCCACAGATATGACAGTATCCAGTATTCCACAAGACAAATAAGCGAAAAGTAGAAGAAAAGAAAGAAAACATTAATGAACATCTAGTGATCCTTTATATGAATCTTATGAAACCTCGGAGGGTCCCAGGACTGTAGGTTGAGCCCCACTGTGCTAGGTGACTTATTTGACTGCACTGTGTGTGTGTGTGTGTGTGTGTGTGTGTGTGTGTGTGTGTGTGTGTGTGTGTGTGTGTGTGTGTGTGTGTGTGTGTGTGTGTGTGTGTGTGCACACCTTGAGGATGATGTCTCCCTCCTGCAGGTTCCCGTCCTTGGCAGCCAGGCCTGTGCTGGTCATCTGTTTGATGAAGATCTGACTCCCCAGACGAAGACCGTACTCTACAAAAACCACATACAAAACACCACAGTTACTGCAAAGTCCCCCTTGTTAGTTTTTATTTGGGGGGGGGGGGGTTCTTCCTTATCCAGAGAGAAAGGAAAGAGGGTGTCGTATTCTGTACAGACTGTAAAGCCCTTTAAAGCAAATGTATGCTTTGTGTTATTAGGCTGTATATACTGACTTGATGTCAGATTCAGCCCACTAATCCTTTGGCCAAACACTAAATGTGCATGACTTCAATTTACTTTATAAATATTATATTATTTATAACTATAATCAACAGCATACACAAACATTGTTGTAACCTTTCTTTTATAAAAAACTGAAATGAAATTGACTATTACCAAATAAAACATTGCCTTTTAAATAATTGCCTATTTTTTCCAAAACTGCATAAAGTTACAGGACCTTCTCTCACTCAATTCCCCCAATAAAAAAATCAATGCTGGGAAAAATATAATCAAACTGAAAATGAATTACAGTAAACAGCACTATCTTTTGCAAGTCTTCTTTCCTCACGCTGAAGCACTTCCAACCCAACAATAATGCAGAAAACTGGATATATGAGACTGGCCAATTGGTCACTAGTCATGGACCATCAGCTGGAAACTGGCAAACTGATTTCATCCAGTGGCCAATCGATTGTTGCATCTCAACCAAAGACTGTCTGTGTACCGCATTAAGCCTAAACCATTTGTTCTACATATAGATGATAAAAGTTAACAAGTGACCATGTTCAGCAAGAGAGGCCGATTGATTGCATGATTGTCCCGGCGGGGCACTGGTAACGTTCTGCTGTCGTTGCAAAACAAAAGGAAACTGGTAGTTACTGAATGTAACTTCGGTTCTATGACTACGAGAACTGCAAGAAGAGGAAGAGGTGGGAAGACGGTACCTGAAGGTGGGGCGGGACATGTGACCTGACACCAGATTATCAAAGCTCATGAAAATGCAGACATTTCATACACCGGACGTATATAACGACCTGCCGATGCTCAGTAAACCCCAGTTCATACAAGTCATTGTTTGTCAATGTAAGTACAGAGTCCAGTCTGCAGTGTAGTTCAAACACTGTACTGATAAACCAGACAACTTTAGGGTAACATTGTGCTTCAAGATCTCTCTGAAGTTTGTGTAATTCCAAATTTTACTACAAAGGTTTTCATTTTTACTGAAAATCAGTTCCAAATATCGGTTATTGGTGTTCCAAATTAATAATCAGTAATGTATTGGCCCTAAAAAAAACACATCAATCCATCCTTAGTTTGTACCACATTTCATGCCAATCAATCCAACAGTATTAATTTCACTCTGAAACAAAACTTTCAAAAGCTAGAAGGAGAGTAATTAGTAATTATCCTTTGTGTGCCATTAGCGTCTTAACTTAACATAATGGCAAACCATTCAATAGTTGTTGAGATATTTCAATGTCAGAGTAGTTGTATCAAACAGACCGCCCAACAATTACAATGAAGCTACCAAGAGCACACAAACTACCATAGAGTCCCTGCCACCAAGCAGCAAATATTCACAACAAAAGCCACATACAGACCATTACCATGCCATAGCAGCTAACAGGAACAACTGGCTTAAGCTAGTTCCAATCAGCACAGTGGAAAAAAGGGAAAAGATGGACATTCTCCATTCTTATTTTCCAAATATTACAATGCCTGCTCTATTCTGCTGTTTTCTGGTTATTCCATAGGGGAAACTTAGGGACAAGAAAATAGAAAAACCTGTACAGGCCTGAATTGAGTTCTATCTTAGTTGAGCCATGTTTAGAAAGGTGTCAATGAAACTACATAGTGATCTTAGAGGCTTCAGTTGATGCTGGACTACATCATAGTCATTTCTAATACTTTGTTTAATACTTTGTATGTATAAGAATAGTGCGACAAATTATTAGGAAAACTTGAAAACAAATAATAATTATGACTATATTATGAATTATTATTGAGAGAATGCATAAATGCTCTGATCACCTAAATTGTGAGGTCTTACCTTCGCTGGGTCTGTTCTTCACCAGCAGGACATTGACCGGTTTCTCCAGTGGCTCCAGCTCTCTGGAGGGTTCTGGGGATGGAGGGTTGTCATTGAGCTGGTCCCTGCTCTTGTACCTCCCTCCTTTTCCTCCTCCCCCTTCTCCTCGCTCGTACTTGTCGTCCGTGCGGTAGCTTTCCCCGGGGCTGCGCCCTCGACTGTTGTACTGCTGGCGGTCGGCGCTGGTGTCCAGGGCTCGCCCCCGGCTGCCCTCCCTCCTGGATCGGTCTGGGCTGGGAGAGGTCCTCTCCTGGCTCCTCCCGCGGCTCCTCCCTCTCTGGTTTGAGTCCCGCCCTCCCCTGTAGTCCGGGTCCAGGTATGCTTTGCTGTCCGAGGCGTGTTCCCGGCTCTCTTCACGGTACCAGCCGTTGTCATTGTCGGCGTCGTAGTAGTAGTTGGAGGGGGTGTACACCCGACTGTCTCCGCCTGGGGAGGGGGGCTGCGTCATTGAGTGGACCGCCACCTTGCGAGGTCTCTTCACCGTCTGACAGAGAATGGAAATATAAGAAAAACCTCTTTAATAAAAAATGCTTATGATCTGTGCTTCCACAGACCTATCAGATGAGTTCAAGTACCCCTTCACTGACACCTCCCGTCATTGACCAAATGTGTTCATTTACATACATTTCAAACAATGTTTTTAAACACAACTAATTATATGAGTGAAAATTGTTACAATAATTGGAAATTGTTACAATAATTGGAAATTGTTACAATAATCAGAAATTGTTACAATAATTGGAAATTGTTACAATAATTGGAAATTGTTACAATAATTGGAAATTGTTACAATAATTGTTTCATAAAAAACATAATATTCCTGGAACTTGATTTTAAGCAAACCAAACGTCAATTTTGTATTCAGTTCTTCCATTCCGGTGCCAGAAGCTGTTCCAAGTCATGATTTCTGTTTTTTCAAATTAGTGGAGCTACTCAACAGTTTATTTTTCGCATACCCCATGGCATATGCAGCACTTTGGTAATCACTGACTTAGTCCAGTTAAAGTCATGGGAAATTTATCTTAAAGTAGGAATAAATGTGATGTTTTGCAAAAATAATTTGATTTCACTGAAAACTTAAAAAAACGACAAATAAACAGCAGCCACTTTTTTACGGTTTTCTGGCAGGAGTCCAGACGCCATGATGGTACTGACGTTTCAATTAGATGCGAATAAAATGAATGATGGCAGCGGAAACAACAAACCCTTATGATGTAGGTTGCTGTCACAACACGGTCATCACGGTTCGATGAATGGTCACATGCACAAATGCGGCAATATTTACCCTGAAAGTTTACCATAGTTAAATGAATAGGAATTTGCTTCGCCATCCGAACAAATCGTTCCATGGCCTCTTCTCTCGCATAGAATGGAAGTCAATGTGTGGCAAATGTAAATTTTTTGCACCTTGCCATAAAAAGTTAACTGAGGAATCTCACAAACAAAACTGGATGAGTTGCATAAGCCCCCATCACCAGCACTGAAAACACCAGAGGTGGGACCAAGTCATTGCTTTGCAAGTCACAAGTCTCAAGTCTTTAACCTGAAGTCCCAAGTCAAGACTGACAAGTCCCAAGTCCAGAACTTTGAGTTTCGAGTGCTTAGAAGTCATATAAGACTTGTGCAACGTCATCAGTCTCAGCCCAAGAACTGTTCCAACTCAAGCTAGTTATATTCTTCATCAAAAACAACAGAACAGGAACAACATTTGTAACTTTATTTTTGTTTAGTTTTTTAAAAAGAACAAAGAGAACAAACTGTTCTCTGTTAACTGACCCATTTGTTCGATAAGACTTAAAAAAAATAAAAAACTCTAAAAGAAACCCGAGCTTCAAACTAAATGGCTTCTGTGTCTGACTCCCTCAGACAGCAGTGAGAGTAAAGATGCAGCTGGATGTCGTGAAAGCAGTGATTCAAAGCAGCAAATCTGATTCCCTCGACATGCCAGGCTTTTATATTTAGCTGTACGGAGCGCTGAGATTAGTCCAGCGTACACACGGGAGAGAACTGCTGCTGCTTTTAGAGCTGCAGCAGAGCGAGAGGCAGCCGGGCTGAAACCCTGAGACATCACTGATGTAGGAGACCTGAAACCACACGAACGCGCTATCTGATCCTGTACATGTAAAGTGCTACAATACAGAGAATAGTGAGTCACTACTCCACAATTCCATGACCCGAAAACTATTTTTTAGAACTTTCAGCTGCTCGGTTGCTCCGGATTGAGGGTCGGTTTATGCTCGATCAGAAATGCTGTAGTTGTTGTTGCTGTAGTTCATCCACATTGTACGGTGGAGTAGGAAACCGTCCTTTAGAGAGCGGATGGAGATGGCGGAGAATGTTTCATACAGTCTCTCTTGGAAGATATTGGTAGAGGTCTTGCTGTTCATATGAAAAGCAGAGGGGTTCATTGGTTCGCAGCTAAACGCAGTTAACATAATTATTTATAATTCTGGAATGTTTCACATCCGCTCATGTTCACCTAATTCACCTCAAAAGAATATACGAGTTATGGATGTCTCCTTCCCAACGCAAGTCTATGGGGGAAAAAAAATGTTTTTTGGAAGCCATGGCATCAGGTGCCCCAAAAATGTAATACCACCTTTGGGCCACAATTTTGAATATGCTTCAACCTGGCTCCAGTCCTTGTGGGCTTGGTCTCAATATGTTCCAAAGAACCAAGATGGCCACGACCAAAATGCCTTGGAGCTTCAAAACGGTAGTCCGCAAATGAATGGGAGAGGACACGGTGACTACATCCACTTTTATACACAGTCCATGGTTATTATCTAAAATCTGTTACCACGGCCAGCTGTGTTCAGCGGAACACAGGATCCACTATGAAATGAAGTTCCACATCTTTCAGGTAGTCATTCTAAGACTGTGACCACTAAGATAACAATGTGTCACCAGTCTTAACCAGTCTTAGCTCAGGAAAGAAGGACACTGTGTGGGTCATACTCACTATTTTAGCCACTTTACCACATTTACGGAGCGACTGCACGGCAAAGGAATGAGGCACATTGTCCATGGGGATGGAGTTGACCTGAATGACACGATCATTCTCACTGGACAGAAAGAAGACATAAACAAATAATTAGGATAATTGTGAAAACCAAATAACAATCATAATGTCAACATTAAAAATGGTTTTATAAACACAGATTTGTACCAATTAGTTGTAATTCCACTTAACTTGATTGCAGAAAAATGTTTATTTATCTACTGTAGGGGATAATGAGCTGAGAATTGTACTTTGGACTTTTTGTCCTAATTATTTAACTACGCAACACTAATGGGCAGCACATTTCTATTTTTAGCTATTGAAGAGCTCCTACACAGAGCTGTGCTACGTAGCTAACTCAGCAGTATGCTAGACAGACATGCAGCGTGTTGACTGCGGCTATTAGTGACTCAAAGTGGAGGTAAGGTTGTGGATTTGAAGGTACACAGCAGTGGGTTTGCAAAATTCCAGGAATATTCAAGGAGGGAACTTTCCATCCGAATTAACAGGATTTTATAAGAAATAGCAGATTTAAAATGGAAATATAGGGAATATTGGCTTAGATAGAAAAAAAACATTTGTCATGTCATAAGCAGACATAATTAGATAGATAAATCCATTAATTTGCCAAAAAAAGAAGATCCCACACGATGAATAAGCTAGCTAGCAAGTGAAATGAAAATTCAAGACGAAAATGTGTTAGCTGTGTGCAAACTACAGGGGCTTAAAGTGATAAACTTATTTATAAAACAAATGTTTTAAAATAAAGATTCGATGGAAATAGATGAATTAAAAATGATTGAATTAGCATGCTCGATCAAGCTAATCCCACATGGTAACAGCTAGCTAACGAAAATAAGCAGACAGCGTTTACAAGTTAATAACTGTGTACTTTGCTTCAGGCTACTATCTGTTGGTTGACGGAGATAAACAAAAAGTCATATTTATATGTGGCCTCCAGTAGTTTAGTCAGAACTACCATGTAAGCATGCAGTCTTTTTGCTCAGAGAGTTCCGTAGTGCTGGCTGACCAAAACATGCAGTAAGACATGAAATTGCTGTTTTGTGAGTATTTTCCCACCAAATTCATCCACTATTAAGATAAAGGTAAATTCCAACAAATTTCTGATCTTAACTTCCCTTGGGATCTTTTTTTTAAGAAATGTACCAACCCTTCGCAACCCTACAACAGCAGTCAGTTCAGTCCGCTGAAACATTTAACATGGAGGAGGATTCTGGTCACTGTTTGATGGACTTACAAGAGAAATCCATCTGCTGGTCCTCCCTGCAGCACGTCGGACACGATGATGGATGTCTCGCCGTTGTCCACGTTGGGGTTGTCGCGCCCGCCTGACACTGCAATGCCGAATCCCATCTTAGAGTCCTGCAGAACAAGAAGGAATGGATCAGTGAATACAGTGCAGTGGCACAGAATGTGACTCACTACAGCACTGATCCAGACACAGAGATGTTGACTGTTTTGTTCGTTGATAAATATACTGCATCTGATGTCAACCGTGTCTCACTGAAACAACCTGTGTGGGCACCCAAGTTGCTCGATAAGGTGGACTATAATATCTGCTTTTATCCTGGTCCCTTACCTTCTCTTAGCTTTAGCTAAATCAAGCCTTGATAGCCACCATGCTAACCCTGCTAGCATGGCAGACGGTTGGGGGCGAGGTGAAATATCCAATGGACATCGGCAGTGTCGCCCATTTACGGACGAAAAAAACGTCTCTCGCGTTCACTGTTCATGTTTTAGAATAAATGTTTTGCAGTTTGAATTATGAAAGCTGCTGGGTATTAGTAAGCATTTATACGACATTTAAGTGACAAGTAATTGTCTCATGATTTTAGAGACACCTGAAATTTTGCTATTGAGGTACTCCGGGGTTCTGAAGTGTCAAACAAGGGGTCTCGGATCCCACCGACAGAGCAGTCAAAAATGTATTTTGTGCAGTAAAACTAAGTTACCATAATAATTCTTAAAAAAAAAGAAAAGAAAAACATGTTGAATTTCTTTGTTAATTTCTTTTTTTTTTTTTTTTTTTTATTGGTAAAAGACAATGGAAATCGATAAGTGTTGCCAATGTTGGAAAAATCAATGGAGGCTCCACATGATATATATATTACGCTGTTCCATTTTTCTCATCCTATTTACAGCCTCTCCTCTCCTCAATGCTCTGTGTTCAGCAGCCTGCAGTTTAGTTAAAGTTTTACAGAATTTTGTCACATGACTGTTGGTCTCAGCCGAGTCAGTCATGGCTACTTAGATGCGTTGAGGAGCACAAAGTTTTACGTTGTTTACAGTATCTGTTTATAGCATAATGTTTATGTGGGGCAAGATTTTAAATGAGACATGTTGAATAAAATGTTTTCGATGAAATATCACAATTTTATGCTTAGTTTCTGTTGCTCTTTCTGATGGAAGCGTTCGTCACACATAATATAAGATAAAGACGTTTCTTACAGCTTCTGTCTGTGATAGACAGTGTAGTTTTGGCGATTGTTTAAAGACAACATGCTTTTAGGTTCAGAGGGTTAAAAGCTATCCACCTGAGTAAAGAAAACCTGCTTGAACTCATTGACAAAAAGACAACAAACACAAGAAAAATGTCCAGATGTTGGGGGATTGTTAAATGCAGAATCGTTGTCCACCGGTGTGCTTCAGGTTGAAGAACAGATGGATGGACGTCAACACTGTTTTAACAGCACAGTTAGTGAAGGAACTCACCCGCTGCAGATTGACTGTGTACTGCTCCCAGACCATCTCTTCCATCCCTGAGGTCTGTGAGGAAACACAGACAGAACAGCAGGGTTAGCAAACATCCAACAATGCTTTTTGAGCCTCGACACGACTGTTTATATGTGCAGAAATACACGTTGGCCATATCTGTGTGGAGTAAGAACATTTAGTTCACTGAGGGCTGAGCCCATGCAAGGGGAAAGGAGACTAACCCAGATTAACACACACACACACACATATCAGAGGAAAGGGTCTGTGTGTGTGTGTGTGTGTGTGTGTGTGTGTGTGTGTGTGTGTGTGTGTGTGTGTGTGTGTGTGTGTGTGTGTGTGTGTGTGTGTGTGTGTGTGTGTGTGTGTGTGTACTGAGCCTCTGTGATTGTACAGTAAGTATCATGTCAATAACAGCAGCCTGCGTGTTGTCCTGTCCGTCTCTCTGCCTGGCTGGAGTATGATTGTAATTGAACAACAGACATCTGCCCTCCTCTATTTCCAGCTCATTGCTCTCTGTCTCTCTCTCTCTTTCACACACATAGACACACAAAAACACACACACACACACACCAAACAGTGATGTGTGCTCAACTTCAGCTTCTACAGCAAGACGGTCTTCACAAACCAACACCACTATTATGATTTTTGAAGCATAAACACATCGCCAGAGGTAAAAAGCTCATGTTGGGTTATAAATAGGGATGGTTATGGGCAGGATTTTATGCATACCAGTACCCTTGTTGATACTCTTATCGGTTCTTTTTGATTATTTTTGTGATAAAAAAAAGACACTCAATTACGAAAACAATCAACATTGCTTTATTATTCTTGTATGTATAAAAATAGTCTTTCCTGAGCAGCAATACTTTCATTTTTTACCCTGATCTTATGATCAAACTCTGTATGGCATCGCTAACGTTACCTGCAGTAGACGAGGATGGACAGCTGATCTCAAAACAGTAGAAAACTGATAATTTCTGCACATTTATGTCCTGCTTGTTGGTCAAATGTTTAGATAAATTGCTGGTATTACCTCCCTAACTTGTGAGGGTTTTATTGCATTTGTGACAACAAGATTTCACAGCATCTACTGGAGGGAAATGTAACCTCACTTTGGATCATTGCGTTCTCTCTGTCATGATGTGTGTCTCACACTGTACAGAGCCAGAGTCGGTGTGTGTGTGTGTGTGTGTGTGTGTGTGTGTGTGTGTGTGTGTGTGTGTGTGTGTGTGTGTGTGTGTGTGTGTCAGAGTAAAGCATAAAAACAAAGAGACAGAGAGGGAAGGTTTGAGACGAGGAGATCTCACTCCGTAACTTTTATAGTTCCGATGGCAGATCCTGTTAAATCAGGACCTTATCAGTACTCCCAAGTTTTTACTCATTTAGAACCGGGTGCCATTTAGAACACGGTTTCGTTGTGCATCCCTAGCTATAAAGGAACTACACCGCTGTCAAATGACTTCACATCAACGTCACTAAGCTAAAAAGCGGCCAATTTGGTGTGATGAGACATAAAACAAGAGATGGAATTACGGCCGCATTTAATATGGTATAACAAAACTTTTACTTATGCTCGTGTTAACCACAGACCTTATTTCAGCCATCTAACCAAAAACACATTCTAAAATCAAATTGACTTGGAGACTAGGGAATAGGAGGCGTAAAAGTGCCGACTCATCTCCTGGTTTTAGGTCATATTCCTGCAGCGCTCTACGACTGCATTTAAATGGACCTTTATGAGGATTATCCCGGTTTATGCTCATAGTAGGGTTATGATGCTCACATCAGGACAGAGGAATCGGGTTATTCATATCACCATACACAGGATAAATATGATTAGCTTGGCTACTGACTGGCCGCTCAACAACAGGCATAATGTGTATACATGCAGAAGTATCCTGGTTTCCAGCTAGATTATTCTAAAAAGGGCTTATCCCGGTTTCTGAAAACAGGATATGGTTACATGTTTAAACACAAACTGGATACCTAAAATGATAAAAATGTGAAATATTGAACATGTAAAACGGCACCAACTTGGACAAAGCATAGAACACACAGACACGCAGACAGTTTAACGTTAACCAAAACAGTGTGAAATGAAGTTTTACTGAAGATCGTTATCAGCCAATATTCAGAGAGGTTGAAATTATTTTTGGTATGGTGGCAGAAAAAAAAAATGTGTCTGGAGCCTTTTAGACAAGCTGCTACAATCAAACAACAAAAGGGATCTGTATCTGCTAATATGGATCATCAATGATCTGCAATTAGTTTTGGCAGCAAAGAAAAGTGATCAGGGATCTCTAGAAGTAATATTTACTCCCTTTTCCCCAACCCGACAAGTGATCAAATGCACTATTCTGATCTGTGATCAGTCCAAACCCTGAGTTTTAGGATCCATTGCACCACTTTAAGATATAAAACAGAGAAAAAAATGCTTTGCTTGAAAAACGGTGAGTTGAATATCAAAAGAGTTGCCCATTCATTTGGGGTATTTTTTTAAGGGTTGCAGCTCATGTTAGGATTTTAACCCTCATTTAGATTTCACGTGTTACTTCTGTGACGTTGCTCATCGTGGTATTCACCAACAGCACAGACACCCAATGGACCCAATAATCAGTGACCCCAGAGCATGATGGGGATTACACATACACAGAGCTGCACCTGGACCTAACTCTGCTGCTTCCTCCAACTAACACATTCATCCTCTTATTTCACTTTTTTTTACTGTTTTACAATGATCCATTTATTCAGTGTGCATTAGTCTCTTCATCTTCTCGCCATTTTTGTCTTCTTTTTTTTCCTGTCAATCATTTGTAAAGCACTTTGAATGTCATTTGATTTGTTTGAAAGGTGCTATATAAATAATGATTGATTGATTGATTGATTGATTGATTGATTGATTGATTGATTGATTGATTGATTGATTGATTGATTGATTGATTGATTGATTGATTGATTGATTGGTGATCACTAGGCCTGTCACAATGATCACATAATCACCCGAACCATTTATTTCAGCTCATGGTGATCATGTTGTACAATGAATAGAGATTCACCGGTCAACATTTCCATCTCGATGTATTACGTCCTCGATTTTATACAACATGGCACATTGCTGCTATTTATTCAGAAAGTGCTTTCACAAATCAGACTGCAAAGGTCTAGAACATAAAAAGCTTAATCCTTTCAATTCCAGGATCTGTGTGAGCCACCTCAGTACATAAACAGTAAAAACAACAAACAGAAATCCTTCTGAAATGCATTACATGTGTGCTGTAATCTACAAAAAGAAGGTTTTCACATAGCAGCTCTAAGAACTCAGCGTCTTTTTTCTCATGACTTTCTAAAGGCTTATGCCTGGCGGAGAAAGTCACTTTTGAAAAAAAGAAATGTGTTTAATGATGCAACAATGCTATCGCTTCTCTGTTTCAACTCCAACTATGATTGACGGATTGCCTCCACACAGCTCTCAACGTGTAGACGGCTGAACTGGTGGCTAGCAGCCAACCATGCTTAAAGGGCTGAGAGAGCTATAAATGTTAACCATGGGTAGGGGATGTTAACATGAGGGGGGACCAGAGGGATGGCGCTACATTTCCATGATGGCGGTGTTATCTGCTGTAACTGCCGTATAAGCGCAGTGCAGAGCAGCATCGGTTAGCTAGTCAGTGGGGTGACTTTTCTGTTCCCTCTCCTTTAGTGTGTTATATATATTTTTACATGTAAAAGGTCCGTAGAGTGTAAAACCTGAAGTCCACACCTAAAAGGAGTTACCCTCCCCCTCAGAAGCTCCTGAGTTGCCTGAAACGGCTCCATTGAATTCTCTCCTTCACTTCTGTAACTTTATGAGGTCATAGTGTTACGGAAGTGACGTAAAACTCCTTCCGACTAGTTTGGCCCTCAAACAACAAAATAGAGACATGGAGCTGGAGCTCTGGAGGAAGAGTTTTTTGAAATGTGAAACGTTGACCAATCACAACAGAGCGGGCTAGCTGACCAATCAGAGCAGACTTTGCTTTCTGGAGGCAGGAGCAAGCGCTACAACGGAGCGTTTCAGAGAGAGGGTGGGAAAAAGTGCTGCAGGACAGCCAGGATGAGAAAAACAAGGAGGATTATGAGCATTAACGCATGTAAACATGTTGTAACTGTAACTTGAGATAAAAATATGCACCCGGAAAATAGCATAGTAGGGCCTGTTTAAAGTAATGGAGCCCTTGTGGTCTTGCTTAAAAAAAACACATCGACTGTGGGAGAGAAACAGGAAAAAAAACAGCTGTTTCCTGTGTTAAAGTCCGATGTTTTGGTGACGCATCCCTGCAGCGCGACCTTTGCCCCAGTTATGATCACTACAGCCACTATGCAAACCACTGATGCCGTCATGAGTGTGGTTCCATGCTAACATCTCTGTCATCTCTTTATCTTCTTGTTAAAATGTTCAACATGAGAAACAACGTCTATCAAAGCAGTTGTACGTGTGTGTGCCACTGACATTTACAACCACACCAACACACAGCTCTCTCTCTCTCCGCTGTCAAAGCCCACGGTTATTAAATGCCATAGAAGAATGTCAGCGTCGCTGCCTCTCCGTCACATGGAACAGATACAGTACATCACTGTGGCAACCACACAGACTGTACAGGTTAGAGCAGGCAGCAATCTGACCACCCCGTCGACACGCATCTATAGTTCATCAACTGCTCACACTCACGTCTGTCTCTCCCTCTTTCTCTCTATTGCTTCCATGGGAAAAAAGTCTTCTCTGTTCTCTGTGTATTTTCTGCCACATGAAAATGTAAAAAGCACGACGGCTTTCCTACGTTGAACATGCTGCGTGGTCTGTTGGCTGACATTTTTAAAGCAATTTGAGTCCTTTTAGAGGCAAATTTACAGATTGTGATTTGAGGTGAGGAGTGATGATATGCGCTTTTTTGTCGCTTTGGGGAATAAATTACACTTAAATCACCTAAATCCATCAGGGACGTCGGTGCTAATCACACTGTAGAAGAGCGAGACAGAAAGTTGGCTGACTTTTATAGAGAGAGAGTTCTGCGATAACATTGTATCTCCTCTGTTTCATAGCAAGTGTTGCTTAGCTTTCGCACCCAGGTGAACTGTCCCTTTAACAAATACTGAACAACCTGCGATTTGAAAGTTGCTGTAGGCGATATTGATTTTGATGTAACTGCAATCAATTGTGCATCCCTACAAACAATACTCTATTTAAAACAACTTTGTACAACACACACACACACACACACACACACACACACACACACACACACACACACACACACACACACACACACACACACACACACACACACACACACACACACACACACACACACACACACACACACACACACACACACACACACACACACACAAAATAAACGACAGTACAACTTGAGGTTATTATAAAGCCTTTTGGTTCTGAGGATCTCTGTAACACGGACTTACAGCTGGAGGACATGAAGATCTGAACTGATCCAACATTCTTTGCTGCACAATCATTGCTTTTTATATCGCATTCCTGGATATTTAAGGTCGAGAGTCTTTCGCCATGGAGCAGTAAATACATATTAAAACAAAGCATTAATGGCTGTAGGCATCACAGCTCTGTATGAATGATCAAATATACGTCTAAACCTCCGACGCTGCCATCTGCAAAATTAAGTTAAAGAGAAGGTTTTTTAAAGATCTTTCTATTCCAGCCATAAATCCATATTTTCCTCCACCATGTGAAAGACCTCTCTGTCTTTTCCATTTAAATGAAAACATCTTTAAACGCAGCAGACTCCACACCACATACTACCTACCATCCATCCATCCATCCATCCATCCATCCATCCATCCATCCATGCCATGTCCCACCAATCTGAGCAGACAGGAGTTCCCAGCAGGTGCGTAGAGGACCACCAGGCTGCCCTTCAGCAGTTCAGTGTCCAGCCCCCTCAGCTGGATCCCGGTCCCCCACCCCACCCGCCACCGCCGCCGCCCTCCCCCTTCCCCAGGGCCGTCCGAGACTGCGATTGCGCCCGTCTTGGCCGGCCTGCACCGGTGCCAGCTGGGGTAGCCGGTGCAGCAGCCGGTCGGCAGCCACTCCAGACTCATGGCCGGCTCAGAGGAGCCCTCCTCCTCCTCAGTGCCTCACCGCCTCGGTGCCCCCTGCCCCGTCAAACCCACGGCCCTGACTAGCACGGTCCTGCTTCGGCATGCTCGGTGTTAGACTTGCGCTCGCCGCCGAGTGTAGGCTTCCCATAGGGAGCAGCTGCTTAACCTCCCTGCCTCTCTGTCCTACCTCCAATCTGGATAAGCCTGTGCAGCGGCGGATTAGCCCACGTAGCCCTGGGAGGGAGGAGAGACTAAAAATAACAGCAGACTCACAGCGTCTCCTCCTCCACCTCCTCCTCCTGCTGCTGCTGCTCCCGTCCCGCGGAGAGTCCTGAGCGCTCGCACCGCACTCCTCCACTTCCTGCGCAGGCCGGATGACATGGCCAGGTAGGAGTGTGGGGGGTTCCACGGGCTGAAGGGGAGAGACTGCCCGACGGAGCACTCCGCCTGTCCTCCCTCCTCCCTCTGTCTGTCACTCTGCTCACTATCCTGCTGCTTTTTCCTCTGCCTCTCTCACTCTCTAACTCTCTCTCTCACTAACTCAAACATGCTCATTTGTTTTACCCGGTTTGTGAGGACAGTGTCCCGACTATATTCACCCCCAAAAAGAAACTCAACCAGCATTTAGTTACCGTTCTTTCTTACCAGTGTTACCGCTGTGATTTAGTCAAGCTGGTTATTTTATTTATCTCTTAAATTCAGTCTTAAAAACTGAAAATGAATGAAATAGAAAATTTGAGGAATATATGCACACCAATGGTTTGTTACGTACGTGAAAATCTTTGTGACTCAGTATTGTTCTTAAGCGGAAAGGTGATTAGGGTAAAAATGAACTAATAGATATCCACATGAAACTCCCTCAGTTGATAACCTACATTAAGACAATTATTCTTTGTATTACAAGTTGTCTGAAAAAGTGTATATTTAAGTATGCAAATGAGGCATTAACCTTTTAGAATATAAATAGGAATAAAACTTGGTGTATGTAAGAGCTACTGAAGTGGAGATTTCTGTCTCAGAGTCTGAGAAAACAACGGCCTTTAAGGATATGTTTTTGTAAAATTACATACATTTTAAAGACACTACGGGTGAATATGGAAAAAACACAACTAATAGACATCACCATGAAACTTCCCCAGTTGTCTACTTGCATTAAAGGCGCAGTGTGTGGGATCTGGCGACATCTAGAGGTGAGGTTGCAGATTGCCACCACCTAAAACGCGTGTGCCAAGGGTGTAAGAGATTTACATCTCTTACACCCTGTGGCCAACTCGAAAAACGTGAATTGCTGTATTTAAGGCCAGTGTTTGGTTTGTCCATTCTGGGAAACAGTAAAATAAAAAAAAAGGCGGCCGGCTCCATGAAAAGGATCCACTCAGTATGTCGATATAAGCAGCTCACTCTAAGCTAACAAAAACAGTGGGTTTTATTTTACATTAAAGCAAACATACTTTATACAATATAATCCATTTCTGCCAATAGATCCCCCTAAATGCACACACCGTTCCTTTAAGACAAACATGTTTTTGTATAACAAGTTTCTTTAATGTTAAATATGCAAATGAAGCATTAACTAATGGTAACTTTAGGAGAAATCTATGGACTCAAACAGACCAAGTAGTAAAATAAACATTCCATAGCAGTGGGTGGCAGAGGGTCACCTATCCATTTATTCATCCATCCATCCATGCCATGTCCAGAGGGTCACTTCATTGTTTGCTAGCCGCTATAAAACCATTAAGGTGACCACAACAAACACGTAGGAGGAAATCCATCAGCCACCATGCACTGGAGCGAGCCAACCGGCCAGAGAACATAAACCACTCTACACTATTGGACTCAGATTTATCTGGTGGACAAAGCTCCAGATTAATGCTAATGTTGCTCTGTTAAACATTCACCATAACCATATTATGTCAGAATACATCATACGATGACAGCTTGTTCTGTTGCAACAAAGTGACTGAAAAATCAAATAATGTTGCCCAAAATCTGATATACGTCGTACTTTTGGCCACCTGTTTTCAGCATAAACGAGAAGTGAACATAACAACAACTCATCATCACGTTCTAAATTCATCTGGTGAAGTTGTTATCAAAGAGTTGCTTATTTACACATTGAGCAGTTACCAAGCAGCAGTATCATTCATTAGGAGTTGTGTTTTTGACCATCTGATGAATGCAAGTCCAAAATTCACTCTTCTTTTAGCTATGTTTTTGGTCTCCACCACCTCCTTAGGGAAATATCTGTCTGTTTTATCTATATGCTCCAATATGTTTACCAGTTAGTTAATTTGATATTTTGTTATGAAAAAATATCCATTCTCGCTGCTTTAAAGAATTTGATGAGCTCATCAATGAGCCATATCGGCCGTGCAGATCTTTTTTTTTTTTTTTTGTTATAGCAGCTGGTACAAAAGGCAACTTTTTTTCACCACCATCCCAAAATGATTCCTTAAAAAAAACATTTTAACCGTCTTGAAGTCAGTGTTAAGCATCAAAATGTATAGATATTATCCTCTACTTGTCATAGATTGTCATCTTTGGTGGTTATTTGCATGAAAAAACACACTCAATTCAACAGATTATACAATAAATTGTTTTTTGTATTAAAGAATCCGCTTTAATTAAAAAAAATCTTGGCATTAGCAGTTTTGATTATGTATTAAGCAACTTAAAGCTAATGTTAGGAAGTTGGACACCTATTATCTGTTTCATATGGCTGTGTAAACATCTCTTTTCTGGCCTAAACTAAATTTTACAAGATTACATTTGAACACATTATGATAATGTTATAATTTACCTTGGTCCAATACTCAATTTTACTGAATAGAGCTTGAACACATCATCCCACAGACGGTATGTGACTGATTAGTGCTGTGCTGCTTCTCAGGCTCTGCTGGCCACAGCTATAGCCCCGCCTCCGATCTCTTTTGCTATTGGCTGGAGAACCTGAGGACCTGCAGCCAAACGGTCCTTCTGAGGATATATAAAAGGACGAGGAGCTGCTGTACTAGGTTTCTTGGCCACTTGAACTGCCTGTTGTGTGTTTGTGTTTTCCAAAAGATTTACTCCATAGCTCTTGGTACAATGTTATCAGGTATAGGTCAGAACGGTTGCACATTTTTGTTTGATATCAGTTCCTTCCTTATTATTCTAAGTTAATGTTGCATGTTGATTTGGATCGTTAACCGCCTTTAGGTTTCTTTCTAGGAAGTCCCCGTAGGAGAATGCTGCCAATATGTGTTACATTCCTTTCCTCCTGTTTTTCTGGGTTGGTAAGAGAATTAGTCTCAGAATTGTTTCTTTTTATTTTGGGCAGTTCACTTTGCTTTGTGACCTCATTTTTCCTTAGGGTCAGTTTGTTGGTTATGTTGGCCAGGGCTCTTTATGCTTCCATATTTGGCCCAAAAACAAATCTGTTGTTTTTGGCCCAAAAACAAATCTGTTGTTTTTGGCCCAAAAACAACAGATTCTGAGCTTTAGAAGTAAATTATTGCTCTCTGGTTGACAAACTCTGTAATAACGACATGGTTTCTAAATAACTATAGATTTGACGCTTCTGTGCTGACATTTTTTGTTCAATCATAGCTATATACCAATATCAATACATCTGTGATTAGGCTGCTAAAAAGAGACTGTGTAGACGCACATAACATTTTGTTTTTTTGCCATTATTCTGAAGAAGTCAATAAACTCCCTTGTGTCTTTCATGACCTTTGTGAAACTCAGACGGCTGCTGGCATTATCGCGGTTACACAAGCTTGTCTGAGAACTAGGGTGGCCTGCAGGTTATGTAAAAAAGGCCTATATAGATGTGAAGGACTCATTTTAAGCTGGTTAACACACGGTTCTTAGTTTGAGGTGGTTATACACTAATGAAAACATTATGAATATTATATTCAATACATCTGAAACACTGAACCTTTAAAAAGCTCCAACACTGAATGATTGAAGTGCAATAGTACGTAGCTATGAGTATTGCTTCAGTGTGCTTTGGAAAACAGTCCCCAGTAATGAATAAACTATAAATATAGCTTGAACCCGATGGCCTCTGATGTGCTAAGTAGTGGTATGTTCATGTAGCATGGTTGGTAGGAGGTGACGAGGTTCCTGGATGCTGCAGTCAACTAAACGGTTGTTAAATATTCAGTGTGGCAGTTGCATGCTGTTTAGCTGGCGTAAGGTAATTAGCCCGCTGGACTCAGATCAGCTGTGATGTACAGCGGAGTGACGCAGTGCTGGTGGCTAACGCGAGGTGATGAATCATTGCAGCGCACGGGCAACCAGCTCCATGGACTCATTGTGAGGCTTTTAAAAAGACGTAAGGAAACACACGCACGACTGCATTCATTTCCTCCGCACTTAATGCAGCCCTCGTACAACAGCGCCATATATTTATCATCAATGGTCAAATGCTGTGGAAAATGCCATTTACAGCACACTTCATGCATTTATCAATGAATATTCAAGCATTAATGTAACCTGAACAAACGCTATGGTAGCAAATGATATATTGTTATTGAAAATGCATTTCAGCAGGTTTATTCAGGTTCATGTGATTCGTGCAGCAAAATGATAGCCAGGGTTGGGCAGGAACACATCACAGTGTTATTATAAGTTTCCCAGGTAATGAGTAGTCTTAGGGATTATGACTTCCATAACAGTAATTATATATATTATATATGCTGTGTTAAGGTGGAGATACATCAAATCTGTTGACGTCTGTGAAGTTGAGGGATCCTATTCATTTTCTATGGAGCGCGAGAAAGCCGGCTGCGAGTTGCATGATGGGATACGACACGGCTAAGTCAGTTCATCGCAAGTCTGCAGGCTCGCAAAACTCAGATCAAATTGTCAAACTAGTCAGGGCTGATAAAAAAATCAAAAAAAAAATCAATATGCTGTTCCTGCATTGTCTATTTACTGCCTCAAATGTTTTCAGAGACATATTTTAAAGGACTGTTCAGTTGTAAACTTAGGTCACATCTTTACGTTTGTTGGCCGGAAACTTTCAAATGAAAATAGCCTCAGGCGCATGTGTGACCGTGGTGATGAGGGAGAGAAAACAGGCCTGGGTCTATGAGGGTACAAAAAGCATCCATTGCACCCCCCAGTTTAATATCTTGCACCTTTGGGTAAAGATTTGAATATTAAATGCCTACAACTGGAATTCCAATTCCAGGCTCACCGACTGTGTAGTGCAGTGCAACTTGAAACTAAAGTAATATTAGTACTTTTAAAAAGGAACAATAAGTAAAACGTAACTTATAATGCTTCCTGGGTATCTTGCCCAACACTGATGATGACGTACAAACCACAAGTGGTTAATGTGTCGTAAGCTAGAATAAATAACTGGGTGGCTCTTCACTGATCCTTTAAAATGGATGACACATCATGGCCTGCTCTCACGTAGGTCTCTAAATAATTCATACATGAAAAGTGCACACTAAGACGTACAGTGATTTGGCATCTGAAGCGTACCCTCATCCTGTCCTCCACTGCAGACACACAGACACACACTTCATGCAAACGTCGTGACCCTAGGTGTTGCTTGTGGAGAGGCGGGGCAACCTCTGGACAGGTCTCCAGTCAATCAAGGGGCTGACACAAAGAGACAGCGTTCCCCCCCCCAAAAGAAAGAAGTTGGAGCAGAAGAGTTGATTCTTTTGCATGTGCGTAGAGACGACATGGTAATATTAATGCTCTGAATTTTAAAATGTAGCACCTTAAAGAACGCATATCTAATTATCCGATAGGTGTGTGTTAATGTGACGTCACAGGGCAGTACAGCAGCAGCGTTAGAGCTTACTGCTGTTCTGTAGAACTAAGCAGAGCGTGTAGCTGGTGAAAGAGCTTTAATGTGATGAGCTGCTAATTAAGTGTCGACGAGGACCTGGAGTGTTAACTACATGTTCACACATGGACTCCACACCAGGACGCATGGTCTATAAATAACACACAGAGATCTTAACACCACCAATGATGTAATGAATGTAATTTCAGGTGAGGGAAAACTTCTACATGGAGTCCTTTGTTGAGTGAAAAACAAATCAAATGACAGATGTTTGTCTCTTTTTGTGTTCTCTGGTCTCCATTATGCACGGAAGGTGGTTCAACCTGCTGCCATGGCAACTGCTCCTATCATTACTATCAATCAAATTTGTATTACCATTACTGCTATTATTAGTATTCTATTTAATCCACTGCTGCTATTATTATCTTTATTGATCCTATTTTGGTTATTGTTGTTGCTGTGCCTCTCTCTCTCTCTCTCTCTCTCTCTCTCTCTCATGAAATAGTCGTTAATACGGATGCACCAAGTCCTAATAATGATACCTGGGCTTTGTGTATCTGTCATAGACTGTACATAAGAAGTTGAAGTTGTCACCTTGACGACACCCATTGGTTTGTGTACTAGCGTTTAGAAGCCAAGAGTTACTTGATTATTTTTTTCTTTGCAACCAAAGTGACCATATTTGCCTGCAGAGGAGCGACGTAGACACGCGGTATAGCAACCGATCAATCACAACCATAAAGCATACCCTGCTTTATGGTCTATCTGACTCTAAATGGAGCATAATTTACTAAATGAACATCATGTTGTATTGAAGAAGACTTGAAACTAAAGATTGAGACCATAAACTCATGTTTACAATGTTTACTGAGGGAATAAATCAAGAGAGAAGTAGAGTCATTTTCTCATAGACTTCTATACAACCAGAGGAGTCGCCCCCTGATGGTCAGTAGAGAGAATGCAGGTTGAAGGTACTTCAGCATTGGCTTCACTTTTCAGAACCAGGGGGTTGCCGATACGGAGCAGCTGACACCAGTGTTTAATTGATAAGCTGTATGCCTGTTACTGGGATCATTCTTTAACGTTTACGCACAATTCAAACTAGACTTAAACATTGCTTTCCCTAACTTTGTAAAACCAAATGGAACAAATAAATACATACATAAATGTACTGAGGTGTTATTTTTTATTAAAATGTATTAAGCTGGTCGTTATATTTTACAGTGCTGCTGCCACCTCGTCTACGTGTTCGTCGTTAGCTACCTCATCCAGCGGTGAACCGGCTGTCTACTGACGCATGACGTAGTACACGTACAATTAGGCGTAAATACATTTGTCGGTATCGGCTCGATATCCGTATTGGATTGGTGCATCTCTAGCTGACACAAACAAATAAAAGCCGCTCGCTAATAAACGCTTTAGTTGCTTCCAGCTTCTCCGCTGGTTCTCCACTTCACTGTGAGCTGAATCCCTTTGGCTTCAGGGTTTTGGGAATGACTGCTGACACTCCTCATTAGTTTGGACATTTATAGAATAAAGGATTTAATGAGCTGTGTTAATTTACTCTCTAAAGTCAACTGTTCAATGAAAGGAATGGCTCTGTTCTGTTCTTCTTATTCCTCCATCCGGGGAATCTGGATTAGGCGGCTTAATCCTCCAACGTTGGCTTCTAAACTTGACCGAGACATTTTGACTTCGTCTCTCCCCGGTTCTTTAAAAAGCTGAGAACAACTCCTGAACTTGTTTTTAGCTCATTTCTTATTGAAACACTTTTCCTCCCCTTGTTGTAGTAAATATTTCAGGCATTATCTTTCCATTATGAATAGAGAACACGGCTCCTCGGGGAGACGCAGAGACAAGGCTAATGGGACGGGAGAAAAAGAGAGCGGGCTGCATCCCAGCTCGTCTACAAACGTGGTGAACATGTGGTTTATGCTGGGAGAGAACAAGAGCACATTACTGCTGAACTGGAAACATTTATCCCAGAGCAAGGACAAAAAGAGACTAGATTTAAAATGAGCATGCAGCATAAATCAGAGAAGATGGTTTTAATGTTTTATTCGTTATGTATCATATTCTAAAAGATATGTCTCAAAGTCTTGCCGTTCTCCATCCATCCACCAGATGCCCTCAGACTTTTCCACCGGTCTCAGTCACCTGATTCCTAAATCAACCAGAAACCTGGAACCTGAACCCCTATCTGTCCCTGCCCGTCTGGACCTGATCACCTGTGGACTCTCAGTTACTTCGTTTTAGGACGCGTTAGCCACGCCGCTAAGCTTTGTATCTTAAATCTAAAACAAGGAACTTTTGATAGCATTCCAGAGCACCAGAGTCCCTTCAGAAAACCTCTCATTTTACTGCAGCTGGTGTTTTGACAGTCTGCTTCAGTGAGTCCTCGTTCTGGTTCTCCCACTCCTCCCTTCCCTTCAGCGGGCCCAGCAATATGGCCCGCAGGTGGCCCGGTCTCTGCCGGAGGCCCCGCTGGAGTCTGAGCTAACAGAGTTTCTGGTGAAACTGGATGATTTCATCTTGTTTTGCGGGTAAGCTGACGCACTCGCTTCAATGACCATCATTAAGAATAAATATACATCTTCTTTCTGATGGTTTAGTTTACTTATGTAGGTCATACAGAGATATCAGTATTAAATTGAGTTTCATAACCAGTTAAAAGCTCCTCATAATAACTTTTCAATAAATTCATAAAACCACTGAACTTTTAAACTGTTCAAACTGTAGCGCGGCTATCAACTTTTTGTCCTGTTAAACACCAGAACAATCCCAGGTCGATTCGTCATTATTCTTAAAAAAAAAGAAAGACTTCATATCAGGAGCAGTTTGCAGAGTGCACCGTCTGACCCTCAACGTGCAGAGGCAGAGGAGGGAGAGGAAGAGAGTAGGGCAGAGAGAAGACTTTCATTAAAATGGAAGTTTAATCTTCAAAGAGGACAGAGAGGCTGAGGCGCCCAGGGGATTCCCCTATCACAAGCCTGTGACCTTTACAGAGGAGGACGAGTCAGAGGCGGCTGCTGGAGGAGCCGAGGACAGATCAGATAGAAGAGAGGATCACACTGGGAATCTTTAAGTGCCCAGCAACTCTCAATTAGCAATAAGGCCGAAGTTCATTTATGCAATCATTTCCCAGAATGTTTAAAAGAACAAGCGTCACAAAAAGGACTTTTAAGCGTCAAGTTAGGAAACAGTGAAGCCACTGAACCAATAACACATGCGTGCATTCAGCCAATCACAGGCCATCTGCCTCTGTTAATGACATGCTGGTGACACCTAGAGGCTGGAGTGTCCATTGCAGCTACAATATGAACATACTGTAACCATAGACTATATATAGGAAGTAGACGTACTCCCATTGGTTTGTGGATTACCGTTTTGAAGCCTCAAGGATTTACCTTGTATCCATCTTGGATTTTGGACGTTGCCATCATTGTTTTGGAACCAGTGAACAGAAGTGACCAGATTTGGAATGCAGAGGTGTGACGTAGGGACGCTGTATACGACTCTGGTAGCAACCTGTCAATCACAAAGTAGCCCCGCTGTAACGCAAACTCCGCCTTATGGTCTATTTGACTCTGAATGGACCATCATTTACTAAATGAACATCATGCTGTATTGAAGAAGACTTGAAACTAGAGTTTCAAACTAATGGTAAATGGTAAATGGACTGTACTTGTATAGCGCTTTTCTAGTCTTCCGACCACTCAAAGCACTTTTACATTACTAATCATTCACCCATTCACACCCATTCATACACTGATGACAGGAGCTACCATGCAAGGTGCCACCTGCCCATCAGGCACCCTAACTAACATTCATACACATACATACACCGCAGGAACAATTTTGGGTTAAGTGTCTTGCCCAAGGACACATCGACATGGACTGCCGGAGCCAGGGATCGAACCGCCGATCCTCTGATTGGAGGACGACCCTGCTCTCCACTGAGCCACAGCCGCCCCTAATGTTAACTGAGTTAACTGAGGTAGAGAGAAGTAGAGTCATTTTCTCATAGACTTACAATCTCACTTATTTTAGCAACCAGTAGCCGCCTCCTAAAGGCCAGTGGAAAGAATGCAGGTGTAAGGCACTTCAGCATTGAAAACAGGTTGCCGCCTGCCTGAAACATACGCTGTGTCCAAATCGCATACTTTCTTTTTTTCTTTTATGCATGCAAGATGCACTCAATTGGAACACACTACTTCGTAATAACATTGCATCTTTAACTCTGAACCTCTTGCTCATATATCCGCTGAGCAAAGGATTATGGGTCAGGAGCGACAGAAAAGCATGCTGGTAGGCATACTGCAAAATGCATCCTGGTATTTTTTGGGGCATACTTCAGAAGACATACTATGTATTGGGACATACTAAATAGTCTGGTAGTATGGGTATTAGGATGTACATATACTGATTATTTACTATTCTTAGAGCCTTTACCAAAAGGAAAGTTTGAGTTTTGTTCGGTGAAGCTTTTATTTTGTTACGTTATATTTTCATTATTAAGCTGTCTTTTAACTGCATATATATTTAAATTACTCTAAATACAAGTTGAATAAAAATGGCAACTGTATTTGTAGTTTGGTCACCCAATTCCTGGTTGCCAGTTTAAAAGTTGGTGTTGAGCCCTGCACATCCTCATTACGGCTATGAAAAGACCGACATCAATCCCTGTCTATTGACCAGCTTGAACGCGGTTTCACTCGTGTGTGTGTGTGTGTGTGTGTGTGTGTGTGTGTGTGTGTGTGTGTGTGTGTGTGTGTGTGTGTGTGTGTGTGTGTGTGTATGTGTGTGTGATGCTAATGTGCTGTTGTATAAAACAGGGAGTAGGTCAGGATCTACACATATCAGATGAGGCGTGGGAGCTTTGAAGTTGAAATGCTGCTGTGGGCACAGAGCCGCTCTGAGAAAACCTCTGACATTAAAGCTGAAAAATAAAACACTTATCTTCAAAAGACGGAATATTCACTGCCCACAGTTTGAATTCTGTCTGAATGTGCACAGACCGAGCAGGCTATGAACTTCCTGTTGAGGCTGAGCCGGCCTGACAGCTGATGGAGCACGGCCTGATGTGAGCCGGTCGTTCTGGCTAAAATAACCGCTGCAAGGTGAGGGTCAAGGTCAACCCTGTGAGGGTTTACCTTTGAAATGAGGAAAGCGCCATTAAACATGCTGTATTGGTTCAGCGTCATCTGAAATACAAATCATTATCAAGGTCAGTAACATGATAGTTCTGTAAAGTACCGTCAGAGCACCGCAGCCTGAGCCTCTCGAAGTACAACCGCGTACAAAAAAAATAGAGATATTGTGGCGTTTAACCCACTCGCGAACACACGCTGACACACAAACACAGAGTCACGTGCTCAAGGTCATGGGAACCAGCTCCATCCGGCCAGCAGGGAGCTGTTTTAACGTCACACACAAAACACACAGGAACCGGGTCCGTTCAAACACAACTGGACCTGGGAGCACCGACAGCTTGATAACACATCAAATACAAAGTATCAAGTACATGCTTTCTCACAGCTTTGTCCTGTGACAGTACAAACAGGCACGGATGGATTGGCAAATATAAATGTAGATAGCGTTCTAGCTAGCAGGTGGAAAGTAGGAGACTGAGTTTGAAATCAATCTATCTGATTCCAAACACCACACCAGTGTTTGTCACTTTACATCACTGCTGACCGCTGCCTGAATCAAAGCGGAGTCGATCTTTCTGAATGGGCTGCTCCTACTTTCCATTCACTTCAGCAGACTGAACATAAAGGACATAAAGCTTGTAGACAGGAAGACTTGAGACAACTTGCCAAAGCTAGGTAATCACTCGAGCAAGAAATGTTATAATATATAACATTTGTTTTTAAAATGAATACTTGAAAACAACCTTTTAACAAAATAAACAAAAACACTGACAGTGAGGAAGATCATGGGTTGATAATAATGAGAATAAAACAGCTCAAGTGAGGTAATCGCTCAAAACGTAGTTTCAAAACGTGTATTAGGTTGCTAAATGTACACCAGACTCAGCCTAAAACAATGGCCGACATATAAAAAGAAAATAACAAATCAATACTGTGCTTTGGAAAATGGTTAATGACCTAAGCATGCACTAAGACTTCAAGGGCCTTATAGCATAGCAGCAGTGAAAAATATGAATTCCCTTTAAAAGATATGACTCAAATAAAGTCTTCGTAAAGGATTAGTGTGCGCACATGAACTGATAATAAGGGCAAAAACATGTAGTTATGGCTCACCATTCACTGCAACAAATGAATACAAGTACTACTGTGAAGTAGGATGGATAGAGACAGTGGAGAGAACACACACACACACACACACACACACACACACACACACACACACACACACACACACACACACACACACACACACACACACACACACACACACACACACCCCAATTCTATTCTACACACTAAAAAGATAACAGTTTTTATAGTTTATTGCTAAATATTTACTAATTGTTGTGGTATATTGGAAAATAAATCAACTTTACATTTTTTTATCAAGAGGAAATAATAGTTGATTTGCTCCAACACGTGTAAAAAGAAAGACATTCAATCCTTATTTATTGTTCACTGCAGAGTTTCTGGAGCTACATCACCTCCATCTACAATTTGTTGCGACATCGTCCTGCTGTCAGTAGCTCCTCCATGTCCTTAGCGAGTGGTGTCTTTCAAACAGCACATTCATAATCCAAGTGTTTTTTAGTGTGCACACTGACTCATTATTTTGCAAACCCTGAACACCAACTTGTCTGAAAGCGAGAAATAAAAAAAGTTAAACTAAATAATGTGAAATTGGTGTCACGTGTTCCGCTACATGGAAGCAGACCACTCTGTTCTGGGTCTTGGAACTACAAAGACACTCTCTGATGCACAATGCTGTTACAGAGTGAGGCCTCTCTCCACTCATAAACAATCTTTGGCTGAGCACAGTCCTGCAGAGAGAACACAGACCGGCATTGAGTTACAAACTGGATCTACGTGATGCAGTGACAGCTGATGTGACCGACCACTGTAGACCTACCGCCGTTCACTAGTTTGTAGGTTTGAACTACTGAAACCCACAAAAATATTGTTATTAATTAACTATTTATTTATTTAATAAAATATCGTCCTCTGGGGAGTTGTGACTCTGCTTAGGACTTCTATAATGTGTACCGTTTTTTTCTTAAAAAGGACAGTGTCAAAGACCTTAAAAGTCGAAAAACTTTAGGAGGAGGAGGATTAGGGAAACTACGACGACGTGGAGGAGATGACGGGACATTTGGCTGGTGAGATGAGCAGGAGGAGGAGGAGAAGGAGACAACACTACAATACATCTGTAGCGTTTCTTCATTGTGTTAGCTCAGAGCACTCCACCGATAAGGACTGAGTGCCCCCCCCCCTTCACAGCACTGTGTCTGAGTCTCATGGTGGAGTTGTGTTTGGACAAAGAGCTTCTTTAAAGCACTACTGTCTCCACTCCAAACACACAGCTCTTTATTTAGATGAGTCTTCTCATTCATTATGCTGCCATCTGACCTGCTTGATGATGGGGGGGGGGGGTGGACAAAGTGCAAAACATGACCCGAGAACAACAAGAGGAGACAGCACTCATGCATCAAGGGCAAGAACTAGACAGGAGAACTCTGTCTGTCATGTATTTATGTTAAATCATTTCCATACAATACGTCCTAATATGCAATACTAGAATGTGTCTTTACAATTTGTTTAAATCAATGAACATCTGTATTGATGATATACTTTTTGAATTTGTTTGTTAACAGGATTTATTCCACCATGTCTTGAATATATAATTATTATTTTTTTAAACATAAATCCCAAATATAATCACAAAAGGGAATGTCTACTTTATTGATAAATCTGATCTCTATCAAATTTTATAAAGCTTATATATTGTGTGTATATACACATTGTTTTGGCTTTATTATCTTTAATTGTTTTGGCTTTATTATCTTTAAGCCCAATAATGTTGTGTGAAAAGAGGACATTAAAATGCAAACAACACAAAGGTTTAACTTTAACTGCTTATGAAACAGTCTCTATTTAGTACTAACGCCTCTATATGACATATGCAAGTAAACAAGACTGAACGAGATCTACGTAGTTATTATCACTGCTCGTCATCGGGTACCACCGGGTCAAAACCACCGCGAGACCCAGCGCCGGCTTTGAGAGGTTTAGAGCTGTGCTCCCGGCAGCAGCAGCGTCTCCTCCTCCGTCTGGGGGAAGAGTTTCACCTCGCCGCCAAAACCAACACAACGCTGCTGGAGAACCAGGCCGTATTTTTGGGCCAGCTTGTTGGAAGGGAGGCACGGCGGAAACCAGAACCAGAACCAGAACTGAGAGGAGCAGACTGTCAAGAGTCCTGCTGCAGTAAAATGAGAGGTTTTCTAAAGGGACACACTACCACTTACTTCTGCAGGGAACGCAAAAATCACCACTAAACGAAAGACTCTCGCAGCAGGTTTTAGAGTAAACACTTCAATGGATCAACATAACATCCGTTAACTGCCCATCACTCTCCAATATTTCCATATTTATTCACATTTTTAAGACTGACTGTGAAATCTTTATAGTGTGTCCCTCCCCCAAGTACCACAAATCACACACGCTTGCATGGGAGTAAACCAAATGAGATTAACTGGCCAGTGTTAGAATACAGATTTAGTTCCACTCTCCTGAAAACAGCTCAAGGTTCTGATGGCAGTGAAGACGAGGACGGTAGTGGATGACTGCAGCAGTCAGGGGGACAGTGACAGGTCTGGGAGCAGTTAGCTGACTGACACTCAGGAAGCTACAGTGTCTTCACCGTGATAAATGATGCTGCTGCTATTTATACACCCTCCTCTCACTGCACCTGCAGTTCTGCGCGCACGCGTGTGTGTGTGTGTGTGTGTGTGTGTGTATAACAGTCAGCAGTGGATGCGGGGGCTCATCAGTACAGCAGCCAAATCTTTTCCACTCACATATTCATTCATTTCTTCCCTTCCTGCTAACCTTCCTCAGATGGCTCTCATTAGGATACATGACAGTAGCTGAGATGTGATGTTGCCGCGTATGTAAGCCACTGTAGGTGTCATGTCAAAATGTCTTACAACACTAATTATGGAAGGTCATCACATCTGTATCCCCACAGCGTTGCGTGCGCAGGCCACCAAAGTTTCAAAATAAATTGTTCCAATTAATATGTCTTCACTGACAGCTCTACAGCTTGGATAACAAATGATGACAAATGCAGCCCAACACAAGACAATCAAACATGGTTTTCTAAATGATCAGATCACCGGCAACCTCCGGGTCTGAAAAGTGAAGCCAAAGTTGAAGTGCCTTCAACCTGCAGTCTCTCTACTGGCCATCAGGGGGCGACTCCTCTGGTTGTATAGAAGTTTATGAGAAAACGACCCTACTTTTCACTTGATTTATTACCTCAGTAAACATTGTAAACATGAGTTTATGGTCTCAATCTCAGGGTATGCTTTAGGGTGGGGCTACCCATGTGATTGACAGGTCGCTACCCCTACCAAAATCGCATAAGGCGAGTCAGTCCTCCGCAGTCCAAATATGGTCACTTTGGTTGCAAAACTCCAAGATGGCAACTGACAGAAGGCCAACCTCAAGGCTTCAGAGCTTACGGCAGAGTGTGCTTTAGGGCGGGGCTACCTTGTGATTGACAGCTTGCTACCAAAGCCTTGTCCGGTCTGAGAGTTGTTTGTGTTTACTTCTTAGAACTTTAACCCTTTCACGTGGCGTTTTCACTTCATGAAAGTTAATTGGCTCACTTATGGGGACTTAAAAATGTCTTAATCAGTGTTCGGTTGCGATTGGCCAAAAATCCTAAACTCAAGGCTTCAAAACGGCAGTCCACAAACCAATGGGTAATGTCACGGTGACCATGTCCATTACATTACATTACATTACATTACAGTCATTTAGCAGACGCTTTTATCCAAAGCGACTTACAGGAAGTGTATTCAACATAGGTATTCAAGAGAACTACTAGTCACTAGAAGTCATAAGTGCATCTCCTTTCTTAAACAAGCATCTTAAAGCATAAGCCAGAGCAAAAGTATAGTGCAGAGGCAAATTGCTACGAGAACAATAATTGCAACAGACTAATACGAATATAATAAGTGCTACAAACTACTACGAATAGGATAAGTGCAGTAAACAAATACGAATTCAATAAGTGCAGCGATCTGATACGAATACAGTAAGTGCAACAACTAATACGAATGCAATAAATGCTACGAGGAAGACTCAGGGTATCATAAGAGGTTCATAAGAGGTATGTCCACCTCTTATGAACAGTCTATATGCTGTATACCGAAGCAGAACTGATAAATGATTCTTCAGCATGGCCTAGAGATGATTGGATAATTTGAAACATGGCTGAAAACAAATGCTTCCCCACCCAACATCATCATTGCCCACGTTGCTCGGACTGGTAGACAAGGTGGTTTATTTTGAATCTAATGTCCAATCATGATATTAAATATAACTCATTTGAGGCTCTTATCTAAAAAAACATCTCAGTCAACTATGAATAGCTTTGTCCATGGCAGAGCACATCATGTGCTGGTCACGGGTTTTATGAATAAAATTGACTCGACTGTACAATTTGCTCTCTGTTTTCCCAGAAGCAGAAGCGAGTCTGGTCGTTGCTCTGTTTCTGATCTCAGAGCAGCTTCCTTTGTCCTCCTTTCCTCAATGCGATCACACCGGCCTGCTGTGGAGAAGTGAACTCTCTCTGCTCCCTTAAATATGTGTTTTAAATGATGGAATCATATTACGCCTGAGGGATCTGTTCAAAATCCATCTGTGTCTTCTATCATCTTTGTGTTTCATCTGTTTGTGGCAGGGGGCTGTCTGAGAGGGCAATTTTTGGAGATTAGTCTGATTATCACACACACACACACACACACACACACACACACACACACACACACACACACACACACACACACACACACACACACACACACACACACACACACACACACACACACACACACACACACACACACACACACACACACACACACACACACACACACACACACAGTGATTACAGCGTTGTGTTTCTCTGATTAGCATCCCGGTCACGACAGAACCAGACTTTGATTGCTGCGCTGCTTTAAAGTCTGTGAACTGAAAAGAACCTGTGAAATATTGCTGGTGGGAAAACATACGACAGCTACTGACATGTCATGTGTTCTTATAAACATGACCTTCGTCAACATTTTGACATTGCAATTCATTTTCAAGGCCGCTTACCAAAAAACAAAAATTAGGTTTGAGATAACTGAGTCAAATGTACACAAGATACTACAACTATTACTTTTGTGCTAATGTACAAGTCCATGTGGTCTTTTACGTTTGATTTATTTCATTGTTCTGTGTTAACAGTAGTGGTGTAACGGACCACTTTAGATCGGTGATCCATACGGATGACAGTTGCAAAAACAACCCATCTCCAATTCTCAAACTTGATTGGAGAAATGTACCAGGTGTCATGAAATTTTTTAAATCTACTGCAACACGGAAACAAGCTTCAAAGACTAAAGAGATATATCAAGACGGTTATCTTTTGTCAACCGAGGCCTTTGGCTATAAATGTGAAGATAGTACACTTCTTTTAGATGTTTGTTGTAGCAAATTAGCAAATTGTTGAAACATTCAAATCCGAGCTTCTTGCTCACTCCCCGGCAAAACTCCGCCGGTCGTATCGGGTCATCTGGTGGACGATCATCTGAATGTGCGCGTTGGAAATGAATACAAAATTTGGCCCACTGATATCCAAACACACATCTCTTCTTATTGTATCTGTCCGTATTGTTCCGTTTAGCCACTGCAACCCACAAGTGGTGACGTGTGCTTTCGTATGACCGGTTGGGATCTCGCCATCTAGTCTCATTTGATTGGATGGATTTTTTTGTATTTGCCCCTAAGTGCGAATGAGTCATCAAACATTTGGAGAGGAAAATGTCATTTTTAATATATTTGGCATAGAACAACAGATACAATTAACACAGGGACAATGAATTAAAACTGGGGAAGTGTATTTTCATTTCTGTAAGTGAGTTGAGGCCCCAGTAATGGGAGAAAAATGTCTCAGTCCGCAGAGGGTAAAAATCCAATAAAAAGTAAAAAAAAAGGATTAATTAGCTTTCGTGCTGATAAACGAGGCTGGAGAGTGTTAAAAGCTGAGGAGAATTCTATAAATAGAACGCTGACATGAGCCTCTTCTTTTATCATCAGAGAAAAACAATTGTTCATGTTATGTGTTCATATTAAAAAGAGGAATATCAAGCAATTTTTTCAAAATCAAGTATGTGCATCTCCATTAACCTCATACCAGTGTTGATCTAGTCCTATATAAAAATAATATTGAAAATGATTGTATGAAGAGCTTCGTGCGGATAATACAAAAGGTACTTTAAACTATGTGAACTGTACAGTGTTGTGTACTTGTAACCTCAGAAGCTGTACACTGTATTTAGCGCCATCTTCTCATTACAATTCTAAACAGGATGAGCCGGGAAAACAACAAGCGTGACTCACCCCTCCCTTATTTACATATGACACACACTGCAATTTCTGCAGGTGTTGTGAGCCCTGTTGAAAGGAGGGCTGTACACGCAGTACAATCTGCTGTGACCACAGGATTCACCAGAGGGACGGACCGGCATCAAGCAGGCCTTTGAGAGGCAAAAACATATCTGTGAAGGAAATCAGGAGTTCACAAGCGCTGTCAGCTTGTGTGTCTACATTCCTCTGCTGATAACGACGATCACAAAGATCTTATCTAATGTTACACGTCTGATGAACAAGGGCCTGAGGGCAGAAGGGGCTGCCCCCCCCCCATGGGATACAGTCAGCGATGCCGTGTTTCTTTTTGGTTCAAACAGTGGTTGTATTCTGGTCTTGGCCTGGGGCCTCGGGGTTGTAGGGCGAGGTGGAAACGGAAAGGAGGAAAGAGGCTTCTGCTGCAGGAAGCAGCCTGTAAACCATCACTCCCTCTTCCTGTAATTCCACAGATAACGTCTTCTTAGTCAAGGAAACAACAATCAGTGGTGGAACACGCACACACACACACACACACACACACACACACACACACACACACACACACACACACACACACACACACACACACACACACACACACACACACACACACACACACACACACACACACACACACACACACACACACACACACACACACACACACACACACAACACTGACCTGTAGCCTACTCTCAGAAACGCAGGCAAATGCAGTGTCACACCACATTCAAATGTCCACACACACACACACAGAAACAAGAGCAACAACACTGCGGCACACCCGCTGTCTGGAATAGTTAGCTCACATAGTATTTGCCAAAGGTGATATTAACTCTTGGGAGCGTTTCGTTGGGAGGGATTTGAATTTCAATGTGAAAAGCATCCGGCTCCCCAGAGAACACTATCTCAGATCTGTTCTCCTTGAACCAGACTTCAGTTAGCAAAGATATGCGCGAACCTCGAAAAGACAAGAGACAAACCTCCTCAAACAACAGAACGTACTCATAAAGTATAGTTACAACAGGCTGTACACACCATGCCGACATGCTCTAATGACAGTGCTTATATGTTGATAGCAGTTCGCCGTATTAGGCGTTATGAGTTCATGTGCTAATATTTGCATTAAGTACAAAGTATAGCTGAGGCTGATGGGAATGTTTTACAGGTATCCTGGTATCAGGCCGCCTACTTGGTGTGTGGCGCCAATAGCAGCTATTAGAAACCAGTACAGACAGAGTCCTAACAGACTGGGCGTGGGGGGGGGGGGGATATTTTAAGTATGTGAACTGATCCAACTGGGCTGAGGGTGGGGGGGCCGGGTTGGAATGCTGAAGAAAGGAAGCGTTGTTGTTATCCACAGCATTAATGGGTCAACACTTCAATCCATAACACTGGAGTACAGGGCACCAGGGGTATGTGTGTGTGTGTGTGTGTGTGTGTGTGTGTGTGTGTGTGTGTGTGTGTGTGTGTGTGTGTGTGTGTGTGTGTATATATTTTTCTTTTACTTGCTAACCGTTGTTTTTAACTGCAGAGTGAGGTCTCGTCACTTCTTCAAAGGCCTGTTTGAGAATTAAGACTTGGTTTTGAGGTTCATGTTTACAATGAAGTTTAGCTTAGGGTGTGTGTACGGGTTGAGGTCAGCCATTTAGTTGTGATATTTTATGTCAGGGTAAGGGGCTAGGGAATGGATTTTGTCAATGATGGTCCTCACAAAGATAGAAGTACAGGGATATGTGCGTGTGTCTTGGTGATCGTGACTTGCAGTGAGGAAGCACCAGGGAGCCCACAAGGACTCATCAAGTCAAGCTGCAACTCTCAGAGGCTAACAACATCCAAGCTCTGCTACCATGAAAGCTTTATTGGACTCTCCTGATTGGCTGCAGACAGCGCTATCGGTTTAAGAGTCACTAACACTGGATTAGATTATGAAATTTTCAAGGGAACATATTCGTACCATCCACTCCCGTCTCACAGCTCACTGTAAACCCTTCTGTATCATTTTTGTGGAGCAGTTTCTATGCCAACAAAGCAGGCCGTTATAAAACTGAGTGACCAATTATCACATGTGCCTTAAGTGTTCCAGTGTGAAGACGGTGCACAGTTGGGCAACTGCTTAAATTTGCATTCACATATTACACAACAATCTCTGGTTTACTTCTCCTCCATTAGTGAATCCACTGCAATTCCAGTTAACACGATCCTGATTTTGGTCTGAAATATAGCCCAATTACACAAATTCCATTCTCAAATAAAATGACTTTTTAAAGTTTGCTCTTTAAATAGGGATAAAAAGATCCACCGCACAGCAATAATTTAAAAAGAAATAAGTCCCCCGTTACTCCCGTTATTTCCTCCTTCCAAAACAGTGGTGAAGAACACCTGGGGCAAATGGGAGCACAAAACTAGGACTGGTGTGTTAGCTGCATGCCAAATGAATCAGAGCGACACACGGCCAAATTGCCCCCCTAAGTTTACCATGTGACCAGATGCTGACCAATGTAGCATTTATTAGGCTAGCTATTAAACTTAGTCAGCAGGAGTGCTCTCACAACTTCCAGCAAACTTCACGGAGAACAAATAGGACAAAACAACATCATGTATCAGGTATTAACACAGAATCCGTTAGCATGTTAGCTTGTCGCTCTCCACCGAGCCCGTTTGTAACCTGTAATGTCACGTTATCTTCACTTCGCCTGTCAAAAGTTTGTTCTAGTCTACTCTATTAAATCTACGACATGCGTGCATAGACAGTGTGCTCATTTTCTACTATTATGAAACCAGGCTCTGCTCCGCGGTCTTAAACCCTGAAGGCCTGCATAGACCAGTAAGAGACCAGCGCTGCACCGAATGTGGTCTTCCCTGATGTTAGCTTGGGTTTCAGCAGAGCACCACGCCCTCGGCCTCTGAACCTATTCCCCAGCCACAGGGCAGTACCAGTAAACACTAGACACTGACACATAGAGGAGGAGATACAAAGACACACTCAGGATTCTTATCAGTCAGCCGCTCCCAGCAGCAGCTGTCCAAGTCCATGAGGCCCGGCTCCCACTGGTCAGGGAGTATCTGGAACATCTTGAACCTTTAAGGAGTGTTATAAGGGTGTTATAGTTGTGTTGGTCTTTACCAATACCTCCTGAATCCAAGAGTTGGAATTAGCCTTGACTGATTAGCATGTATAGCGTTTTGAGCGTCGTAAATTGAAGGGTTAAAAACATGAAACATGACCCAATGCTACATACAAAGATGCTGGTAGTAGGATCAGATAGTCAACTTTCATGACTCCTACAGTTTCTAAATGCCACTGGAAGCATGTCATGAAGGTGAGTGTATTTTGATGTCAAAAGTCATTGTAGTGAATATTTGGACTCTATAGAAGACTCCTTATTGAAAATCATCAACATATAATAAATACAATTTGTTAATGTACAAAACATACAATCAATATTCTCCTCACAGCAACCGGACTCAAGTCAGACGAGTCATTTCACCTCGCTGGTCGTCGAAACGCACTTCATTCAAAATGGACAGAAACTAAATATAACTCATCTAACGGTCTTGGTTAGTCCTCCCACGGTTCCAACAATCACCAACTCGGGTTGGGTTGTATAAATCCTTGAATCACAGAGTTAGAGGTTCAACGAAACCGCCGTTGTATGCATTCCTCAAAGCTACCAGACTCCATTGACATAAACATTACTTTTATTCCACAGAAAGTTGTAAAACACATTTAATTCAAACTTGACAGAAACAAAAAAAATGGGTTTTCCATGTTTAAAAAAAAAAGAAAACGCATAGGCACGCTAATTTTGGGTGAAACAGAGAGTGGGAGGTGAGTGAACTTTGTGGGAGCGAGGTAAAGGCTCCTAACTGAATCTGGAAGTATCGGCTTAAACACAGTAACATCGTCAGCACACCCCTCGTCTGAACCTTCATGCTTGCACACTCTAATTTCTCCCCAAAGCACAGTTGTATTGTCGACTGACCTGATTGAACTTGCAAAACCCAACCATGCTTGAAATAACCTGAGTGAGAACAACTGGTGCTGACGGGTGTCAGCAGGCCAGAGATCAGAATCCTCACAACACCTCACCCTGAACGATTTGATGTCCAGACCGTCAGCAGAACCCGTCCTGTCTGTTAGATTTATGCACAGAACGTATTTAGAGTCAAACACTCAAGCTAGATTTTAGATTGTATTGCTGTAGTTAGAAGTCCTACTCCTATTCCTTGGAAAGAACTACTAAAACCACATAATCAAAATTAATCAGTAATCACTTCCTCAACCATAAGGCTCATGTGAATATTTATGGTCTCCTTAAAAAAAAGGTAAAGAAACTAAGGAATATGAATCAATCAACAAATTTCTAACACAATTCCAGAGCAAATGGAAATGTAATAAAAGAAAAAATTAGATATTTTATTCTTAATCTTAATTTCAGAGGCAATATCATAGCCTAATAAAGTCGACCCCAGAAATCCAATGAAATAATAAATAATAATCTCACATTATCTATTATGCATCAACATTAATCAGACGGATAGGGCTGTTGGCAATGAAACGCAGCAGAGGAGATCGATAGACAGACAGTCACAACAAAGCAAGGTCCTGTCTTTCATTTTATAAAGGCTACAGTCTATGTATTTATTCATTTTTTTATAGGCCTAAGTATGAGCACTTTATTTTTCTAAAGGCTATCACTATAATTTATTTGATGTGATTGTTGAACATTTTGAAGCCATTTTCATTTCAATAAAAAAGAAAATCCAAGATTATTATTTTTTTTGTCCTCAATTCTCGAACGAATATAAAAGCAAAGTAAAGTAAAACATAATTTAATAATGAGTGCAAGTTTGAGAAGAGTTTGACAGCTTGCTGGATCCAGTTCTCTTTATACATCCATGGGAGTCGTGGTCGTGAAATGACTAGTTTCACTATCAGAATTTGATCAATTCGCTCCGATGACATTTGGGAAGGGGCCAACTTAATTATTTCATTTTATTTCCGCATTCAAGTTAGAATAAAGGGCTAACCGAAAGTCAGCCAGCTTGGCTGTCGGAGGTCTTCTTCTTTTGGTTCTTTTGACTAAGACGCTCCGATAATGTATTCCTGCCCTCCATAGTCTGTTATTAATGAAGCCTCAATGACCCGACCCCTTCTTATAATACATTATTGTAGATTTTGAACCATAGTTAACCTTTTGGTTTCTTTAGGGTTCTGTCCTAAGAAAATGGACTTAAAACCTGTAAATTGAGCACTATTATTATCATTCAAAATATACTGTGATAATTATCTATATCGATCAATATTAAAAACATATTGTGATACCATTTTTGTCCGTACCATCCAGTCCTATGATAAAGTACACCTTCTGTAAAACAAATGTTCAGTCTATGGATACAAATACCAGACAGGTATGTGTGTTATCCGGCAAATTCAACACTTGGACCAATACAGTGGTTGCCAGAAAAATAATAGTTTTTTTTCTAGTTGTACCTCCTCAGGCCTCTAACAGTTATTCAGTTTAAACAATCTGAGAAAAATGGTACGCTGTGTGACAAGTAAGCTGATCTTTATGTGTAAAATCAGCGACATGCCCCTTTAAATCCCCCCAAAATAATCAACAAATAAATTAACAATCGAAAGTATGATCAGCTGCAGCCCTGACTACACTTCTTGTTGTCGTCTTAGTGTAAATTGTTAACATGAAACTTCGGCTATCTCCAAGAGACACACGGATTATTCTGGGTAACAGTTCTCCCGTTTCCATGGATATAGTGCGCCACTGTTTTCTGTGTGTGCCAGCCGTTTATTTGTGACATGTGCCAGCGTGTGAATGCTCTCCCTGTTCGCCGTCAGCAGCTGCGTTGGGCGTGCAGACGTCACACTCCGGCTCAACTGGCTTCTCAGCTATTGTAAGGGGAGAGAATGGAGCTGATGAACGGACTCCCACTGAATCATGGGAGCATTGATAGAAGCCTGGTGATACTTGGGACGGCGACGGTTCCCTTCCAGTGAGCGTAGCACACGATGACACACTTATCTCTCTCTCTCTCTCTGTCTCTTAGAAAGGAGAGGACTCAGCTGTAACGTGATTTCGCGTTCCATAATACATGAAGGTGCCGTGCTGCACTCAGTTGTCTGTGTGAATGAACAATGTGTACTGACTAGATAAGACACGGCTCAGGAAAGCATTCAGGGGATTTGTGTTAAGTTCAGTACGCATCACTGCTGAGTAATAAGAAGCATCTCATTGATCCAGACAGGAACTCACTCACCAGACAGCCTTTAAAAAGAATAAAACTTTTTTCTTTACTTGCTTAGATCAACAGTAGAAACTCACTGTATTCCCCGGGGTTCATCTCTAACACTTCAATGGAATTTTTGTACTATTTTTGAGCTGCCACTTCAACTGAAAATGTAAAAGGGTTTTTTTCACATATGGGACAAATGACTCTGCAGTGGTAACGGGTATTTATCTGCTCCAGCTCTGATCGACAGTGATGGAAGCATGACACCCGAGTGGACGCGCTGAGGTTTAAAGTACATTTATAATAAAATAAAAAAAATCAACTGAGATTTGGACAATGATTAGAACGTATTAACAAAGAAAACATGCAATCAATATTCTCGCTTCAAATTCACCAGACTCCAGTCAGACAACAGTGATTTTTCCTTGAAACACACTTATTTTAAACTCGACAGATACCAAGTCAAACTTATCAAAACCTTTGTTTATCTTTTAATCTAACATTCAGCAATTCTCCGTGTCACCACTGGGACATTTTCACTATTGATTAACGCTGTTTTCTTGGGATTTAAAAAACGTATAGAAAACATACATATATATATATTTAAAAAAGGTGTAGCTGACACTTCAACTGCTTTTACTTATTTCGGTGTCACCTGAGCGTGCAACTGCCTTCATTTTTTCACTCTTTAACTGAGTTCAACTCCTCTCAGGTCTACCACTTCAGCTGACATTTCGTATTGTGTCAAGCGACTGACATGGCACTGCTTAAAGCTCACACACTCACGACTATCTCCAGGGCTTACATTTCAATTGCTAATTCAACAGCTTTCATCGCTTACTAACCGAACTAGACTTCAACTCCTTTTATATACTTACTCTTCGAATGATACCTCAAACCCTTTCAGTGTGTCTTTCATTCACACTTCAACTATCTCCAGGGCTTACGTTATAATTGATGATCCAACAGCTTTCTGCGCTTATTCGCCAAATGACATTTCCACTCCTTTTACATACTTCCATTGTCATATGATACCTTAAACCCTTTTTAGGTACATCTTCAAACAGACACTTCCAACGACTTCAAGGCTTAAACTTCAGCTGTAACTCTCATACAATATTTCACAAGCAGAGAATTCATATTTGTAAAACATGACCCGTTTTATGCTGTTCACAACTTGGGTTTTCTGTACAAGCAAGCACACCTGTGTTCAGTGTGTCTAAAGGATGTTTTTTCAGGTTGATGCACGGCCAGTTTGAATGGAGGAGACGTACAGCTGAGACACACTGTGTGTATGTTTTCAGAGTGAAAAGCAGGCTGAACTCGAGACCAACCGTTAAGACCACGGTGGTTGAGAGGATTGGAAGAAGACTCGCCTGCCCGCCATAGTGTGTGATTATTCAGAGGCTTTAGTACCACACACACACACACACACACACACACACACACACACACACACACACACACACACACACACACACACACACACACACACACTTTCCCATTAAGGGTGACCATTAATCTGAACAGCCTCTTCCCTACTTTGCCCAACCAGCCAGACCAGAGGGAGCCTTGGGGGGTTTTACACACACACACACACACACACACACACACACACACACACACACACACACACACACACACACACAGTCAAATTTGACCGAGCAGCACTGTTGTTATTATGTGATCGTCACCTCTGCCCAATGGTCACAGCAACATTAAGTAAAATGATGTGCTTACTTAACATTCAATAAACCTTTACATTAAAAAAAAAGTATGTTAAAAAATAGGCAGTACAACTATACCTTTTTGAAGTTTATGGCACTGGAAAAATGCAACTGGGAAAATATGTATCATCTGTCATGTGAAGGATTACGCCATCTTTCTTCAGCTGTGATTTGACACGCAGGTGGCCGCTGAACAGGTTTGGGCAGTGTAACAGTGTGGCCATTGTGATTAACTTTTTTCCCCCGTTCCTGATCTACAGATTACATCCCAGTGACCTTCTAATCTCCAGATACACCAGAGACACCCCCTACCCTTCAAATCACACATGTCAATCTGGACCGGATTACGGTCCCTGCAGGGTGTCAGGGGTCAAGACTCAGCATTGAGAGATCTAGCAGCTTCCTCGGTTTACGAGGCTGATAAACAGCTGGGACACACCAGCAGAGTAAACATGACGTCACGGGGCTCTTTAGTATTGGCTCTCCTGAAGCACAACAGGTGTAGGTCACGAGCAGCGTGCATCTCACAGCCTAGAACAAACAACAAACAACCTCGCACTCACTTTCACCAGGTTATTTTTAGAAGACACGCACGCGCACACTTAACTTGGACAGTAGAACCATTCGACCCCCTCCCAAAATAAATAAACGTGCTCACGTTATGGCGGAGGTAACAACTGCTACCAGACGTAACTTCACACATGTGTCAAACGCAGTGTGTGCGCTCCGGCGCCGCGTACTTACTCCGACATTGTCGCCCTTGCTCGGGTAAGAGGCCAGTCTTCCTCCGCCTTTCACCGGCATCCTGCTTCCTCCTCCAGTCGGCCCGAAGAGGCGCTTCTGTCGTCGCGGGTTTGAAAAAAAAAAAACTCCCAACTAACACAAAAAAATAAGCCGTGCGGATTCAGACAGCAGTAAACGTTTTTGTGGCGAGCTCCTTTGAAATGAAACAATCTTTTTTTTTTTTTTTTGTGTGTGTGACAGCCCAGGCCTCCAGCTCCGCCCTCGTCGCAGCCAGTGCCGGTGCTCCCTCCAGGCGGACCAGCCTACTGGAGCCAGCAGCGGGCAGAAAGAGGGAGGGCCCGTCCGCTCCGACACAACTACTGCGGGCTCGAGGGCAGCACACACCCGCCGCTACGGCAGCGCGGCGGTGGCGGAAACCCCGCGTTTCCTGTTTCCCTTCATTGGAGACGGAGGGTTGTATTCGCTGGAAGTGGGAACACCTAACACCATCCTTTAGAAAGGTGGTGAACACCGTCACGCTGTGGGAATACCGACTAAACTGTACACCGACAAAACACGCTTAAAAGCTCTCTTTACTGCTAACGTCCCCAAAATGAACCTAATATTAGTTATGACTTATTATATTGATGAGGATTTGGAATGGAGAAAACCTATTCGCTCATATAAAAACAGACAGGTTAGCTGAGAATAATTGTTTTCCTTTTTTTTATTTTATTTTTTGCGCTACAAGCATTAAATGAAATTAAATTCGTCGGATTTCACTTGCATTTCATTATTAATTCTCCCAGACTGTCAAGGAAACTTTATAATTCCAGGTTGAATTGTGTGGCTGTCTTGTTTTTATTGTTCCCTTATATTTCCCTTCATTTCAATATTCATATTTTCATATCATTCATTGTCAATATTAATACGTTCTTTATTAATTACATTGTTTATGCATTTAGATATTTGGGCTGGAAAGAAAGAACAGATTAGATTTGATGTACTGATTTATTTCTCTGTTGTTATTGCAATCTGTTGTGATCTTGTGTCTGTTAACATATAAAGGATGAAATGTGATATTCATAAATAGGTGAGAGAAAAAACAGTGTACCTATGTCCTACTCTTACACCTCGTATTAGCCTCTGAAAGTCTCTTTAAATATGGATGTATTGCACATTTTCTTCCGTCCAACTGAAGTTTTTGTTTAAAATTGTCAGCAACTACAGTCAGCAACTACAGCACCTTAAAGGGGACATATTGTGCTCATTTACAGGTTCGTACTATTCAGGGTTTCCACTTGAACATGTTTACATGCTTTAATGTTCAAAAAATACATTATTTTTCTCATACTGTTTGAATCAACACATTTCCACCCCCAATGCGTCAAATACCGCTGCTTGGTCAGTTGCACTAAGCTTTCAGGCTATGACGCTCTACGTAGCCCTTGGGCACCAGTCTTGGACGAGTCAGTGACGGTGAGTCAAGAAATGCTTGTTACATGCATATTGTCTTTTAAAAATAAACTTCAGTATCACAGGGTGTTCCTTGTCACCAATCCTGTTTGTGATTTTCATGGACAGGATTTCAAGGCGCAGCCGGGGGGAGGAGAGTTTCCGGTTTGGGGACCTCAGAATCGCATCCCTGCTTTTTGCAGATGATGTGGTTCTGTTGGCTTCTTCAGAACGTGACCTTCAGCACGCACTGGGGCGGTTCACAGCCGAGTGTGAAGCGGTCGGGATGAGAGTCAGTACCTCCAAGTCTGAGGCCTTGGTTCTCTTACGGAAAACGGTGGATTGCACCCTCTGGGTTGGGAGTGAGTCACTGGGAGTTCAAGTATCTCGGGATCTTATTCACGAGTGAGGGTAAAATGGAACGGGAGATGGACAGGCGGTTCGGTGCAGCGTCAGCAGTGATGCGGGCGTTGTACCGGACCGTTGTGGTGAAGAAGGAGCTGAGCCGTAAGGCAAAGCTCTCAATTTACCAGTCCATCTACGTTCCAACCCTCACCTATGGTCATGAGCTTTGGGTAGTGACCGAAAGAATGAGATCGTGAATACAAGCGGCCGAAATGAGCTTCCTTCGTAGGGTGGCTGGGCTCAGCCTTAGAGATAGGGTGAGGAGCTCAGACATCCGGAGGGAGCTCGGAGTAGAGCCGCTGCTCCTTCGCGTCGAAAGGGGCCAGCTGAGGTGGTTCGGGCATCTGATCAGGATGCCTCCTGGATGCCTCCCTTTAGAGGTTTTCCAGGCACGTCCAACTGGTAAGAGGCCCCGGGGTAGACCCAGAACACGCTGGAGAGATCACATATCTCGTCTGGCCTGGGAACGCCTCAGGGTTCCCCAGGAGGAGCTGGAATGTGTTGCTGGGGAGAAGGACGTCTGGAGGACCCTCCTTGGCTCACTGTGGGTATGGTGTTCTTTGGGTGATGTGCAGTGTTTTTTTTGCGCCAAACATACCTTTTGGAATTATGGCCAAAAAGTTCAACCTTGGTTTCATCAGACCATAACACATTTTCCCATATGCTTTTGGGAGACTTAATGTATGTTTTTGCAAAATTTAGCCAGGCTTGGATGTTTTTCTTGGTAAGAAAAGGCTTCCGTCTTGCCACCCTACCCCATAGCCCAAACATATGAAGAATACGGGAGATTGTTGTCAGATGTAGTACACAGCCAGTACTTGCCAGAAATTCCTGCAGCTCCTTTAATGTTGCTGTAGGCCTCTTGGAAGCCTCCCTGAGCAGTTTTCTTCTCGTCTTTTCATCAATTTTGGAGGGACGTCCAGTTCTTGGTAATGTCACTGCCATATTTTCTCCACTTGATGATGGCTGTCTTCACTGTGTTCCATGGTATATCTAATGCCTTGGGAATTCTTTTGTACCCTTCTCCTGACTGATACCTTTCAACAATGAGATCCCTCTGATGCTTTGGAAGCTCTCTGCAGACCATGGCTTTTGCTGTAAGATGCAACTAAGAAAATGTCAGGAAAATCCTACTAGAACAGCTGAACTTTATTTGGGATTAATCGGAGTCACTTTAAATGATGGCAGGTGGGTACTGACTACTATTCTACATGAGTTTGAATGTGATTGGTTAATTCTGAACACAGCAACATCCCCAGTTATAAGAGGGTGTGCACCCACATTATTTTATTTTTTTAGTCTGTTTTTCAATTTGGCACATGATTTTTCCCGTAACCACAAGGTTTGGTTCAAACCCCCTACTGGCAACATGCCGAGGTGTCCTTGAAAGACACCTAAGTTTCAGTCTAAAATTTTTCAATTGAATTAAATTGTTCACGTTATAGATCACATTAATGGTGGAAAAAGTTCTGACATGATTTATCTTGGCCTCATTTTTTTACATCACAAAAACCTGGCATTTTAACAGGGGTGTGGTATACTTTTTATATCCACTGTATCAATGACAGACTATTTCCACAATATGCATTTATATAATTAAATGTCAAAGTGAAATATTTCAATGCCACTTTAAATCTTTCAGAGTGCCTTCACCAATGTTTGGATGGCCACAAATAACAAATAGACATATGTGAAACAAGTCTTTTAACAAGTTCATTTACAGTGTGAGTGTGTGTAGCTACTCCACCACATTCATTTAGTGCCGTGAAGTGCTCACTCTGTCAGCACATCCATTATCTACTGACCTTGAATTTTCCAGGCCAAATTTCATAGCAAACTCATCAAGCGTGAGCTGCAATTTAGCCCCCCCACCCAGCCTATGAGTGTGACTGTGTGTGTGCACTATAAAAACAACAAGCTGGCCAACCATGCTTCAGACAGAGCCCTCCTTTCAGCGTCAGTGAGTATAAAGACAGTCCCAGGGCCACCAGCCAGACTCCAGCATCACAGACAGTCACAGAGAAACAGCGACATCTAGAGGCCGCCGGGGGGAGCGCACCCAACGGAGGACGAGAGAGAGGAGAGGAACGGCCTGATGTTCAATTACTATAGGGTTCCAATTTTAGTATTTTAAGACTCAAGATAGAAATAAAATTTTAAATGGCTAGTCAAAAGTTTCCTATGTCACATGATCAGGAGAGGTCTGTGGCTGTGCGTCTAAATGTAACTTTGATAAAAAACAGAGGCATTATACATCTTTACCTGCAACACTCGCAAGTGACGCAAGTGAGAAAAACAAAAAACTGGTGAAATAAGGTTTTCATCTGTATACGTATATGAAATATATATATATATATTTTTTTTTCATTTTGAAAACAGGTGAAGCAAAAGTTTTGCAGGTGTTTTTTTTAATATATATTTTTTGTCGGGATAATTTTCTTAGTATCTGCTGCTGACTTCCCGATGCTTTAAATAAGACTAAAAACATTCATGTTTTCTTCCAGCCAAGTGACTTGATTTCCCCCATGCACTTTAAACACAAGGTACATGGTGTGTTAGTATATTATGTAACATTACCGCTGTGTATTTCTCCTGGTTAGAAATGTATTGTAATCTGCACTAATCTAAATGCCTTTAGTCCTATTTAAAACATTGGGTGGTGGTCAGTTCAGTGTCTTGTGTCTGAAATGAGTATTACAACAATAAACACTCATTCTGACAACAACATAGGAAAATTCACCGGCCAAAGATTTAAGTGAGAACATTTGAACGATTATTCTGGCCAAACCTTCTTTTTCACCTGAAGAAACAATAAAAACTTCCATAGATCCCACAGATTTTAAGATGAATTTATTATTCAAATGAATAATTATTATAATATTTATCTTCGTCCCAGGACTGACCATGTGGTAATGGATCCTACCTGTTTATTCTTTTGATTTAGTTTATTGCCTTGTTGTAGGTATCAATACTCATTCCCAATGTTGTTAGTTGTGTTTTGTCATTTTAACCTTTTATTGGGAACTATAATACATTATCTCTATCTATCAACCATTTATTCTTTCATTTTCTCTGTTTGATATAATTGTTTTTGGCTAAATTCACACACACACACACACACACACACACACACACACACACACACACACACACACACACACGCACACAGACACAGACACACACTGCCAGTGTCCTAGAATTGAAATGTGTTTCTCACAAGTCTGTCTTTCAGAAATGTCACACTAAGGCCAGATGAATCATCCTCCTGCCAAAAACTGACTCACTGATGGAGGCTGATGTAATATGTTGTGACAGACAGAACGAGAGAAATATCACACACTGCTACAGGATCAGTTCGTCATATGGCTGAAGACGGCACCACAAATATTACCACTACTACATCTGCTGCTTATAATAATATTGATCAATCGCCAAATATTCCATATTTGAACTTGATCTAGCTCTTCACTATCTTCTGGTACACATTCTGTATCTGTGCTCGGCAGTGATTGCTGGTTAAAGTTCCCTGAGGGTGGCAATAGATGAAAGACAACGGGGTCATTCAAATCAAAAAAGGTTGATCGTCTTTGAAGAATAAAAGTAGTCAGCACGGCAACCTGCCAGGGAGATAATGAGACACACTGTCTAGAAAGTGGACACTCAGGTATAAAAAACATAATTTATCTTCTGGGGTTGAGGGATATTATTATTTACAGTTTATTAATGTAATTGTTGTTGTTGTTTGTATACCTTTGTATACCAAAAGTGTTTACAGTTGTTCGGATGAAATATATATATATATATATATATATATATATATTTCATCCGAACAACTGTAAACACTTTTGATTTACGACGTGGACAGACATTACATTGTACCAAGTAGTTCTAAAAGAATATGCCCCGCCCCTTTTTAGTTTATAGTGTGCGTTTTCCTAAGAAAAACTCATCAGATTGCTTTAAAGGTGCTTATTTTGAAATTCACAGAATGAATATATCACCAAACAACTGTTTTAATCTGATCAGAGAAAGACGCATTCTCCCTCTGTGTGTCGTAATCACAGCTTCTCTGTACTTAGTTCACATAGTAGGGCTGGTATAAGTCCGTTAGCCCTACTCTAGCTATCTTATCGCCGCCACTCTGCACTGCGCTCATACGACTACGCTAATGATGATGTTGTCCAAACCAACTGCGTCGTCACAGAAACAAAACGCCCCCCTTCCAGGTTCCCTCTCAGGTTAACTCTGACAGCACTGTTGCTGTTTGCACTGTTAGCTCCATTTGCACTGTTAGTTGCAAACAGCCGTCACCATGTTGTCATGGATATGCTTTGAATTTGGAATCTAGTACCATAAACTAATTGATACACTGAAAAAAACATAATTTGGCTTGGCAAATAACAGAACAAACTGTGATAGATTAGTTAATGTAAAATGTAATTTTTAGCATTCCTTTCCTTCATTATCTCCTAACTTTCCCTCGATGATCATACCTTCGATGTGAATGTGATTAAGATGCGTATCATCTGATACTGTGTGTCAATCCTGTGACACACTGTGACCTGAAACGTCTCTGTAGCTGCTGAGTCGCCAGTTTGATCCTCACTCAGATGTGTTCTTCCATACAAATCAAGAGTGGTGGCTTCCCCACCGGGCATCAGTGTGTCACCGTGTGTCATGCACAGTGGCTGACAGACACTTTGTGGAGAGGTTGAGAAATGAAACAGAGAATTGAGAGCATTTTGTTGAGGTGTTACCGTGTTCCTCATATTTGCAGAGGAAGTGCTTTGTAAATGTGCTCTTTTATGCCTACAGAGAGGCTGCAGTGAAGAATATGAATCAATCCGTGAGATTGTATTTCCCTTCTCTCCGCAATGTTGTGCCCATGCCCAATGCACTATAATCTCTCTGATTGAAAACAGTTAATGACACAAACGTGTTCCCTAAATTATTATAACTTCTCAAAAAGTGTGTAATAATATAAGAGGAAGCAGGCCTCAGAGGATGATTAAAAGGAGATGAATGGAACAGTGCCATGGAACAGAGTGTATCACTGTTCATGCTGATCATTACTGAACTCTGTCTGTGCCACTATCATATTAATATGTTCACTTAATAGTCTTATTTCCTACACGTTAATCCAACTGTCATGTGCAAAAAGACAGGATTTCAAAGATTGACAGTTTTTGAAAACTTCTACCTAAAGAAATAAAGTTATGACAGTTGTATCCATGGTGGGATTCATCAGCTAACTAACCAGTTACCTCATCAAAGCGATACAACTTGACGCTCAACTGATTATATTGTATTAATAATGGCTAAAATGTAAGTTGGAAGTTGGCCAGTGATTTCCTATGTATGCAGGATCAGTTGGCAACGGGCTAAGACTTTGGTATTGGTTGCGTTCTGGTCTCTGTTTTGTAGTCTGAGTAGTACCGACTTATCATGATTAAGCAGGTATTGGTTGAATGCAGGTTAAACGTCCGTGTGGATAGAAAAAGGATTGCATAGGCTGAAATGCAAACTGGGAGCCCATCGGCTATCGTCTTACGAAAAGTGTGCTTTCTTTTTTGCTTAAAATTAGCTTGCAAAACTAGCTACTTGTGAAACAATCCGGTTGTAGACGTCGATTCTCCACTGTGACTCCAGTCTCGTGTCTCAAGCTGCTTATCGGAAGGTAAACAATGACCGGCACATGGAAGAGGTGGAAGTTCTGGCCTGGATATCCACTCGGCTACTTTGGTACCTCAGTGGTGGAGCAGGGTTGTCCTTCAGTCAGTGAACTGGAAGTTCGATCCCCGGCTCCACTAGTCCATGTGTCCTTGGGCAAGACACTTAACCCCATATTGCTCCCCGAACACAAATGAGTATGAATGGTTAGATAGGTTAGATAGGTAGCCCCTGCCATCAGTAAATGACTGTGTGTGAATGGGTGCATGATGACATGTAGTGTGAAAGTGTTTTGAGTGGTTGGAAGACTAGAAAAGCACTATACAAGTACAGTCCATTTACCAAGTAGAAAGCAAGGACCTGTAGCACAACACTATCTATAATCTGCTTTCCTGAGTTTGCTTACAGTGGAAGGTGAATTCCCTCTCCACTGTAGAGAGGTAAGTAGTGTTGTTCCATTTTTGGAAAACCAGGAGGAATGAGAGGAGAAGGATGAGGAAGACGATCAATATTCGTAGGAAGGTGAAACCTGTGAACGTGTGGTCTTACTGTGACCCCATCACACTGATGCAGCATCGACCCAGACCCGTCTACTGACCAAACAGGCATGTTGGAAGGTTACAGTGGTGCTGACAGGGAGGACGCTGCCCCTGGTCCTGCTGCATAGAATCAGCGAGTATGGGAACAGCAATTTTCTAACACATCGGTCAAACTCAAGTTAAAGGTCAGTTAACTCATGTTGAATAATGTTGTCTGAGGTTCTGCGTCAAGTACCGTTTTGCTTGCTGTAATTAATCCTTCTGTTCATATTGTTCGAGAAGAGATCTTTCTCTTTTCAGCATAACATTTGGTGAACAAAGTTTTTACGACTCAGTTCTGATTGACACCTAACTGTCTTGTGTTGTGTTTACTGTACTTGCTTCCTTTTAGTGACCTGACTGAGAGTTGGAAAGCTGAACTCTCCTAGCTGGTTAAGGCACATTGGTTTACTACCAAGGGCTGACCGGGACCGAGAAGTGAAGCCAACATGGAAGTGCCTTAAACTTGCATTCACTCTAGAGGCCAGGAGGGGGCGACAGAAGTCTGGTTGTTCAGAAGACTATGAGAAAAAGACTCTACTTGATTTATTCCCTCAGTAAACATTGTAAACAGGAGTTTATGGTCTCAATCTCTAGTTTCAAGTCTTCTTCAATACAGCATGATGTTCATTTAGTAAATTATGGTCCATTTAGAATGAAATAGACCTTAAAGCAGGGTATGCTTTAGGGCGGGGCTACCTTGTGATTGACAAGTCGCTACCACTCCGCTCTTTAAACCCTTTTCAGAGTGTGTTTTCACTTAATGAAGGTTAATTCTTAACATTTTTGTCGCCTTAAAATGTCCTATTAAGCGTTCAGTTGTACTTAGTTCCACCCTCTCGTGTCACTTCTGGTTACAAAAAAACAAGATGGCGACAGGCAAAATGCTGAAGATGAGGCCAGTCCACAAACCAATGGGTAATGTCACAACATCTATGTACACAGTCCAGGGTTCCTACGCAGCTGTCATGTGAGTTTAGCGAAAACGATTTAACTTCTTGCAATAAACACAAGTCATTAAATACGAGTCTTCCTGATACTTCCTGTTTTACTTTTAATTATACAGGACCACAGGAGACTGCAGCATGCTGGGAGACAGCAGCTATTTTCTGCTCTCCTGATGTCAAACAGGCCACAATTAATCAAAGAGACACACCGACGTCAGGAAGTGAAAGAGAAGGCCTCTATCTATAGCTGAACTTCTCGTCTTACTGCTTCAGTTTGTATGGAGGTTGATTTTAAACAGATAATTCACAGATGAGAAATCGACTTAAAGCCTGTGGTTTCTTCTTCAATTTCCAATCTAGTAGCTAAACAGTCAATTGTATCAGAAATCCCTGTTATCTACACTCTCGCCAAAGCCACCAGACTCCATTGAAAGGTAAAGTTACTGTTTTTTTCAATGGAGTCTGGTGGCTTTGGCGAGAGCATAGATGGATACAGCGGCTTTAGTTACCCATTGGAAAGGCTGTCTCACGGAAAACCGGTGAAAATATTATAATATATAATTACAGAATGTTAAACTCATATTGATATTGATTCAGCAGTACATCATTTTCATCCTTAGCTGGTACTCCTGTCTGTTTCTCCACACTAAATCTTCTCTAGGTAATACGCTGACTATGGAGAGGTAGCTTATACAACTCCACTTCAAAACATCCAAACTGAGAAACAGGATGTTGAAAACCAAAGCAGGTAAAATGGAATAGGGAAATAACATATTTAGACATAAGCTTAATAGAACATGAGGTAATCACAACCACAAATGTAGTGAACGGACAGAAAGCAAAACATGTTAAAAAAAAAAGAACTCAGCTGCAGTATTACAGTTGTACAAGTAAATGTGAATGATGTACATTAATGATTAAATAACAGATAAACCAGGTCAGCAGAATCAGCTGCTGTTGAGTTCTGACTGACCTACAGCATTGTGCAGTATAAACAGTTGAGTGTGTTGGTGGAATACCTGGTGACGACATGGAGTCACACACATGCATAGAGTGGGAGGCTGCCGGGAGTGCAGGCAGTGTGTGTTTAAGCCATCCAAGTGCCTCGGCACACACGCCTCTGAGCTGTACCACTCCCTACAAGGAAACACCAGGGTCAGCACTCTCTCTGTCTTAATGCTGCGCACGCACGCACACACAGAGACACAAAGATATGGACAGATTTGCACGCATGGAGCAGCTACATCTACACATTCAGCAATAAATCAAAGCATCTGTAAAAACAAACTCGTTCAGCAAAACAAAACATGTAGTTGCGATATGGTGTGTTTTTTAAATGAGGTTAATATCTGTTTGTTCAAAAAAACTGAAACTGAACTAGTCAGAAAAGGGTAAAGGTGCTAAATATGGTTGAGGGATTGCTTCCACATGGCTCTCAACAATGGCGGCAACTAAGCCAGCGGTTAGCAGCTAACAGTGCTAACTGTTAACCAACATTGCTGACAGAGCTAACAGTGTTTACCTGGTTGGGAAAATGTCTCAACCAGGTAAAGGATCCAGCCTTGGTAGGACGAGTCCTTCAATGTCGGGTTCTACAGAGGCATTCCGAGAGCACATACTGGACCTGCCTAGCGGGTGTGCTGGTCTACAGAAGAAATGGAGGTGTTTTCTCATTTTTGTTTTCAAACATTAAGAATAATTCAGTAAATTACAATTTTTATTAGGAATATTGCTTTTGTTTCCCTCAAATAAAAATGGGGCAGCTGTGACTCGTGGCCTCTACAGTTCACATGCCGAGGTGTCCTTGAGCAATACACTGACCCTAGTTGTTCCCTAGGTGCTTCTTAGCAGCCCAATGTTCCTCAGGGATGGGTTAAATGCAGACGTTAAATGTAATGTATGTCTGTATGCATGTATGTATGTACGTACATGACCACTAAAGCTGATAATTAAAAATACATAGATTCAACATTTTTAAATAAGTAAAATTAACAGGGATGCTTACAATCATAGTTTATAAACGTACAAACAGGAAATAATATGCTCTCCTCAAAGCAACCAGACTCCATTGGTGAGTCTTGGATAGTCTTTGCACTTTGTAGGAAAACATTTGTTGCAAGTCTGTCGATTCACACCAAAAGCGTAACAAACTTTTGACTGAGGCCTTGTAGATCTAATATGATTCGACATTCAGTAAATTGTTTTGCAATTTCTTTGCCTTAAATTTGTTCAGAGACAGATTTTGGTGGACTGCTGAGGTGAAATAACTGAAAGTTCTTCTTCTTCTGCAGTGGTTTGATGACACCAACTTGAGAATTACCTCCAACAGCTGGTTATCTCCATCAATCAACTCCTAACATTAGCATGAAAGTCCAACGACGCTAAAACCAATCATCATCAGGCTCACTCATACACCACTGGTCCTCCACGCACCAGTGTTTGATTAACAATAACAACTGTTCACTTCTTTAAATTAAAATAAATATGAATAAAAGGTGACTGAATAAAGACGTTATATTGGATTAAATAAATCAAGGCACACATTCCACCTCATTCTGCCTTCGCCTCTCACTCACAGCAGTATTCACATCCACTCACAGCCCCGAGCGCAAATGAATGCACGTATTATTTAACATCTCAATAATACACACACACACACACACACACACACACACACACACACACACACACAAACACACACACACACAAACACACACAGGCGGAGATAGGCCTGTATCTCAGTTTTGTCTGTCACTTTGGATCAGAACACAACACTACATCGCATTCCACCCTCTATGTGTGTGCGTTTGTGTGAGTGTTTGAGCATGACATTTCCATTGAAAAGGGGTGGGAAATTATATACAATCAGTGAGCAGGTGTGTGTCAAGAGCAGTAGCACATTCTACATTCATTTTACACTGGCACTTATCCCCTATCAGAACCTTTATAATGAAATAGAGAGAATGAGGATTAGATAAGTTTCCAGAAAGAGGAAGGAGGACAATGTGTCCTAAAGAAAGGACAAAATGAGTAGGAAGGCCCAGGGAAAGATAGTCGCACTACTTGTTAGTGTATGTAATCGGACAGCCAAGTCAACCATGAATAAAGCTGGGCTGAGGCTAACCAGGAGAAACAAAAGTTACAGTGTCCTAAGATCAGGGCAGACACGTTTATGTAGGAGATAAATGCAACATGTTGCAACCGACATGGTTTAATCAGTGGTTATTCCGAATATGACAATATTCGGAAATTGGATACGGCTCATGTAACCATCATATACTGTTAGGATCTTTTGAATCAGGCCTTGGTCAGGCATGTTTTCGATTTAGACATGTGGGATATGCTGATTTTTTTTTGGAGCATTCTTTGGACGTATAAAGTGCATTCGGAATATGCGTCTCAATAGGGTTTTTTTCCAGCAATTTGGGACACATGGCCTAATTCCTGTTTACGATCAGCTCTGTGCATTGAACACAAACTAAATAGCCAATAGTTTGTAAAGCTGGAGTAAAGATGCCCAAAAGAAAAGTCCACATTTCTGGTCAGAAGGAGAAAACAGGAAGGCGGTTGAAGGAAGGAAGCAAAATTTGAAATAAAACATATTTTTTCGCAAAGAAGCAAAATTGCTCACGCGGCTTCTGTCATTCCACTTTTCCATAGTTTGATGTAATAAATGACTTGTTAGGGCATCGACCCCAGTCTAACTCAGCCAAGAATGGCGTCGACATTGGATTGACTGGCTCCGGTTATTAGGATGCTGCGAGCTCCTCAAATGGACAAGATGATGCTCGTGAACTGGTAACGTAGCTGTTAGACGTATATGTCAAAGGGGGGTTTTACGATAATCGGAATATGCAGGGCTACATGTTAAAAGGAATATTAGTAGAATATACTCTATATCCTTGTAAAGCTTTTTTTTTGGAATTCTGGACAAAAACTGGAATATTTGGTGCATGTAAACATAGTCAATGATCTCAAAGGTGAATGGTTCTGGAAGAAGAGAGCTCACATAGGATGCACACTTCTTCCAAAGTCCTGCAATGTCCTGCATTGTATTGCAAATGGAATAGAAAAAAATAAAACAGGTTGCTGACAGAGGTGGGGCAGCTCCAAACATAGAAAATGAAAGAAGTGAACCGGGATAAGTGGAGCCCGGCACAGAGGGAGTTCTCCTAGGCGAGGGCCTTGTGTGTACCCTTAGTTGTGTTCAACACAAGGGCAATGAACTGCCTGATTTAAAACCAACTCGTGTTTTGTTATTTGACTTCAGTGCTAGTAACGCAATGTCAACCACAAATACCCATGTTCAAGCATATCAGATCATATCGGATCAGAGCTCTACAAAGAGCTGGAGGTCATGGCTGAGGGGAGACATCTGAGCTACCTAGCGTGATGGACAGACGGACAGACAATAATGGATGGATGGATGAAGAGATGGATGGACCAGCCTTATGGATGGACAGATGGAGGCATTGATGGATGGGAGGACAGACAGACAATAATGGATGAACACATGGATGGACAGGTGGATGGATGGGTAGAGGATAAAAGGATGGATGGAAGGACAGGTTGATGGACAGACTATAATGGATGAAGAGATGAGCGGACCAGCTTTTGGAAAATAAGCGGAGGGTAAAAAAGACAGTTGGAAGGACAGATGTATGGACTGACAATAATGGATGGCTGGATGGATGGATGAACAGATGGATGGACAAGCTATTGGATGGATGGGTGGAGGATAAAAAGATGGATGAAAGGACAGATGGACAGACATAATGGATGGATGGACAGGTGAATGGACCAGCCTTGGATGGATGGTAAAAAGACAGATTGAAGGACAAATAGATGGAAAGACAATAATGGATGGATGGATTGATAAATGGATGGATGGACGGCTGACAGTCTTGAAGGACAAGGAGCTTCTCGTGTGGTTGAGTATGGGTCCCGCGCTGCATTTCGTTTGCAGGATTACCTTCTGAAAGGACTAATCTCAAGAATCTATAAGGGCATTCTCTCAATGTCACACCCTAAGACAGGGCTGGGCTTTACAGTGTACACACACACACACACACACACACACACACACACACACACACACACACACACACACACACACACACACACACACACACACACACACACACACACACACACACACACACACACACACACACACACACACACACACGCAGCATGCAGCGTGCGGATACCTCAGGGTTAGAGTGGCAGTTTCTGCAGCAGATCCACTGTCAGGGACAGAGAGCTAACTCACCGCTGTGCTGATGGACAGATAAAGTGAATAAACAGACAGGAGGCACTTCTTGATAACACTATGGATTTTTGTCAATAAGCAGATACTGTTACTTATTGGAATGTAATGTCTTCAATATGAAATGAAGGAATATGCCACACCAGCATCAGATATGTATAAATTGAGAAATCCATTGCAGGAGCCACGCCCTCTGCTGTGCTATGTCCTGTAGAAGCAGCAGTCAGCAGATCTCAGTTTTAACCTGCTCTCCACTATCACCAGAACCTCATATCCATTTATGAGGCTTTTGACATTTAGGCTCTGCCAATATCTGCAGAGAAATTCATTCAAACCCACTCTGCAGTTCTTTTTTGTCTGGAACTCTGTTCCATCTCATCTATGGAGATCTAATGCTAGTGTTGCTAGATTAAGGCTGAATTATTATTGCTGTGACGTGGATACTTAGAACTCTAAAATGCAGAGACTATTGCTTTGTGGGATAAGCGTTCTGCCTGAATGGAGCGTTTCAGTATGCCATTATTGGGCTCTGTCTTGCACTGGCATTACGAGTAAGGATGTTAATAATTAACCGTTTAACCATTAACCAATCATTTTGACTGATTAATGCTATAATTTAAAAGACATTTAAAAAATAGCTGAATTAAGAATGGCCTGTCCACCTTAAATTTCAGCCCACCTTAAGTGCACCTGAGTCATCTGACTTGTTGCTAACATTGGGGCGAACCAGGCGGCAACCTCCAGTTCTGCAGAGTGAAGTACATTCAGATGTATGTTAAAATCTCTCTACTCTCTACTACAGCAGGATGACACTCATTACAAATATAAATATATATTATATATATTATATATTGCAAATTTCCCCGCTGCGGGACTAATAAAGGATTATCTTATATATATTATATATATATATATATATATATATATACAAAATAAATCTGGTTGTATAGAAGTCTATGAGAAAATTACTCTACTTCTCTCTTGATTTATTCCCTCAGTAAACATTGTAGACATGAGTTTCAAGTCTTCTTAAATACAGCATGATGTTCATTTAGGAAATGATTGTTCATTCAGGGTCCATAAATCAGGGTGTATTTAATTGTGGTTTCTTTATATTTTTTCCTTGTTTTTATGCTTTAATGTAATAAGTTACACTATTGATAACTCATAGGGGAAGTATTTTCATACCTCTTCACACCGTCTTCTGACCTCTCCTGAACAATGTTCAAACTTGTATGACATTTTTTTACTTTCTCTTTATATTCTTCTATATGTGCAAATAAATAAACAAACACGGAAAAAACAAATATCTTGACGCTAGTACCTTTGACAGAAAATCTGTGAATAAGTGAAGAAGTGTTTCAAACATGGCCGCCCGGGCACATACTTTTTCCTTTTACAGCTACACATTCAATAAATAATGCATCTGAAAACTTTTGAGGAGGAAATTAGGCAATGCAGTAACAGAGTTTTGTTTCATGTTTAATCAGCACTGCCTAGTTGGACAGTTTGATCAGAGTCCATGAGCTTCACCAGCAGTGATTGACAGCTGCGTTAGAGGCTCTGATTGATTGTTTTGAGATGGAAGGTTTGGAGCACTAAGAGGAGGCTAAGGAACCAGATTTGATCACAGATTATCTTTCTCATGTACCACTGTCAGAATATAGTGACTGTTTGACCAAATATGACTATATATATATTATATTAGAATAGAATATATATTTTTATTAAAGTTACCGGCTGAACCTTTAATGTTTAAATCATATATTTTCTCATGCGAGACAAAAGCCAGGCCACTCTGCGCGCATCAGATCTACCCAATCTGCTGCAGCAGTTCCGTTACGAGTAGTGTAACAATACACTCCGCTGCACTGCCTCAGATCTGACCTTGTAATTATACCACTCATGGTAAATAGCGCTTGTTCTGATCCTGAATCAGTGATTAAGAGTCAAAGAGCAACTTCTGCCTCCAGCCTCTGCTTCTCTTTCAAGGTCACTGTGTCAGTGTGTGGGTGTATGTGTGTGTGTGTGTGTGTGTGTGTGTGTGTGTGTGTGTGTGTGTGTGTGTGTGTGTGTGTGTGTGTGTGTGTGTGTGTGTGTGTGTGTGTGTGTATGTGTGTGTGTGTGTATGTGTGTGTGATATTATGCTTATGGGATAGTGGTAACTTGCTGAGGAAGCCGAACAGAGGAAGAAAAAGAGGAGAGAGAGACTACTGCAGTGCGTCTGAGAGAGAGAGAGAGAGAGAGAGAGAGAGAGAGAGAGAGAGAGAGAGTAACATAGTGGATATTGAAACCTGACTTTTCCTTCCTCTCCACCTTTCTCTCTTTCTCTCTCAATCAATTCCCTCATTGGCTGATGCCCACATTATTTTTGGAAAAGGCGTGGAGAATGTCATCCTTTGAGCCTCCACCAAAAATACATTGTGCGCCAAGGTACCAGAAATAGCGAGAGGTAGTAAAAGAAAGGAAGGAAAGTGAGTTGAAAAAAAGTCAAAGATATCAAACAACAAAAACAGCTGTGCAGTCTAATCATCTGCAGACAGATCTCACTTTTACCCCAAAATAGATACAACTGTAAATAAGGGCACATCTGCACTGCACTGTTATGTAAGCCTGTGTGTGTGTGTGTGTGTGTGTGTGTGTGTGTGTGTGTGTGTGTGTGTGTGTGTGTGTGTGTGTGTGTGTGTGTGTGTGTGTGTGTGTGTGTGTGTGTGTGAGCACGTGCTGGATAACCGAGGGAGTGGCATTGCAGAGGGTACAGTACCACACCATCACCTCATCCATCTGGCCTCTGCTAATTAACACTGCTGCAGGAGATGCGTGTGCACACACACACACACACACACACACACACCTCTCTGACTCTGAGAGCAGGAGCAGGACAAGATGCTGAGAGGAATAAAAAGGAAGACACCGTCAGAAGCTGCAACGCATGAGGAAAGGAGGAAGGTGAAGAAGAGAAGAGTGACAAGGAGACGTTTGTTTCTGTGTTGGGTTAACTCAATCAATCAATTATCTAAATGAAATACAGGAAGCCTAGTGTGATGTTCATTTCTCTGTCAATGTGGTCGTTTTGGATCCCAACTCGTCAAATGTAAACCATTCACGTCATTGTTAGACGATCAGAGCAGTACTAAAATGAGCGAAAAAGTCCACATAGGGCAGGTCAACGTTGACTTATTTTACCTTAGTTTTGTTACATAACTTGCGTAGTTGACTAATGCCATTATTTAATCCCTGGACTGTATATAAGAAGTGGACGTAGTCTGCGGGACGTCACCCATTGGTTTGTGGACCGCCGTTTTGAAGCCCAGAGTTTGTTTTTCTTTTGCCTTCGCCATCTTGGATTTTGACTGTTGCGATCTTGGCGTTTTGCAACCAATGTTTTGGACTCCGGAGGAGTGACATAGAGAGGCCGTATACGGCTCTGGTAGGGACCTGTCAATCACCAGGTAGCCACACCCTAAAGCATACTTACTAAATGAACATCATGCTGTATTGAAGTGTAGTGCCTAGTGGGTTGCTCTTACCCACAGAAAAGTCAGCAGTAGGAGATATTTCTTGTCATTCACAAAACAACAGAGTGATTATATACCTTAAACAACCACACACTCAACTGTCAGATGAACATCGACCCATCGTTAGTTGCCACTGTGTAATAAAACCATTGGGCTACTCTGTGCACCGCACCATCTTACTGTTATACCTCTCCACTTACATTACTCATACATACAGTAGACCGTGCAAAGTCAGTGATGCGGTGGTTGTGCAGCGCTACAATGAGCAAGTCAAACTGTGTATACTGGAGGGTACAACCAATAAAACTGTGTGGCTGCGCTTTGGATCATTTGTAGTGATGAAAAGCCCTCTGCAGTTATGCATTCAGTAAATCATGGTAATATGAGACAGTATAAATCGTACGTATTGGCCTTTTGATTCCCTGCGAGCTTAATGAACACTTGCAACACAGTGCGTTGGGCGTGTGTATGTCATGATAAATGCTGCTGGGTTGTGAAACAGCAGGAGGCAGAGACGAGGAGCGGGAGGATGATCGGGGAGAGACAAAGACGAGATGACCCCCCCAGAACACGGGGTCAGAGCCGAGTTTTATTTTTGGTCCGTATGTATATGTCGGCATGGCTGCTGAAAATGTGTCAAGGTGGCAAAAAAATGTGTGTGTGGCATTTGCGGCAGTGTGTTTGTAGCTCTTGTGTGTGCAGGTGTCAAAAAGAGGCGGTGCATAATTTCATTATATGTGTGTGTGTATGTGTGTGTGTGTGGGTGTGTGTTTTCTGCCAGCACACAGGGGCAGCAGGTACGGTTCTGCAAGGTGGTGCGAGATGAGACTGCAGGATTCTCTACCGTTGGGCGTTTTTTTAATGAAATGGAAGAAGTGAGACGGGTCAATACACAGAGCTGCTTCTAATCCAAACTGCAGACAGGACTGGAGCAGAACAGAATCCTTAAATAGAGAGTTTGTACTGTGAACTATTGAAACTGCATAAATGTATACAGGTCACAAAGCACTGTGGAGGTGGTATGAAATAAACACAGGAGTGGTTTTAACATGCGATGACAGAATGCTATTGTTTCATCACCATAAACAAGAATCAGGATGAACACATATACCCAACCGTCCAAAAAAGAAACAGGACTGAAATCTATATGTCTGTATTTCTAGTGCAAAATTGGAAAGTTGGGCCTGATGGTGGTGGAGGTAAGGAAATTTCAGGGGGTCATAACAACATTAGGATTTATCCTCTGGGGGCAATGAACACTAAAATCTTCTAATACCAAACTCATCACACATGGACGGACACTTGTTCAAGACCCTTTGGCGTCACTTGGGGTTAAGCAACAAAACGACGTGGTTAGGTTTAGTAAAAGATCATGGTTGGGGCAATGTAACTTCCTTTACATTTAAGTTACCGACATGACAAAAAGTTAAGGACGTAAAATGACGTACTTAATTTAAAAACCAGTCAACGCAGATTTTTCGTCTCACACAGAACCCAATCGGCCACCTTCTGGGTGAAAGTCCTGTGTTTGTTTGACCCATCCATCAACCCAACTCCCTAGGAGGACTTTGTCGCTCTCCATACTACGTCACTTGACTTCCGTTGTGCCGAGACTCTAACAGTGCAGCGGTTGGTTTACATTGGAGTTACTTGAAAGCCTGATGCGTCTTATACAGATGCTAAAGGGAGACCTGTGTGTCGATGTCAAACCAAGAGGACCATGACAAAACGACGATATTTGACACCCCTGGGAATAAGACCAAGCTGTGAATATGCACCGCTAACTTTATGTCATTCTATACATACTGTGTGTGATTAGATGCACCAACCACCCTTGAATCCTGCAGCTTAGGATGCAAAAACAACTCATCAGAATGGAACTATAAAAAGACATGGACCTGTGGGCAGAGTCCATGCTTGGCTCTGGTGTTGTCATCAAGCTGTCTCTTCATACAATGTCTACTATTTCCTACACCATTTACACACCTGGCTTCAGAATACTATCCTCCTCCCACATACCCTTTGGGGTCAGCCTGATGGCAGTGAGCCTCCTCCCCGTTCAAGTGTCCTTGAACTAATTGTACTGTATCCCGCTGTGTCAGCTGACCTACAGAGGAAGTAACTCTTCCATCACCCACACCCCACTGAGCGATCCTCACTCTACATTTCGGTGTCAACATCCCGTGTCTGGTACCCTCTCCTTGACACGGCTGTCTGTGGAGTCATTAGCAGGACAGGATGTTGAGGTTCAGTCTCAGGAGAGTCATGGGGCCGAGGGTTGTACTGTGATACAGGGAACAGATATTTAAATATCATGGTCCTGCATTGTTACGCTCATTTACTTGTTCAGAGAATTTATAGAACAAAAGCTATAATACTTGATTTTAAAAAGAATATGGTGCAAAGCTGTGTACATGCAAGTACTGGTGTAGTAAAGACTTCACGGACCAGTAGTTTCACTGTTGCTATTTGTGGATTTTCTGACCTTGAATCTTTTTTTCAAGGCCCCCGTCCAGCTCTGGGCCCCTGAATCCCCTTAACTATTCATTGACTGTCAGCGGCCATATTGAGCATGAATTGTGCGTACTTCCATAGCGAGAACTCCAAAACATGATCTAAGCAACGATAATATAGGTCTCAATATATGTGTTGTCCTGGAAATTTGAATAATCAGTATTCCATGAGGAAATATGCATGACATCAGGGAGATAGTAGGGCATAAAGGAGCCCCCAAGTCTTTGCAGGCTGTGTAGAGAATGCAGCATGTCAGCAGAGCAGCAGCTTCAGTCGACAGTATCACAAAGGATGCGTTCAGGCACAGTACAGCTGTTTCGGTCACATGCTCAGGGTCTAATACGCAATCACTGTACTGTAGTTCCATGAGTGAAAAGGGAGGAAGAAAGACTTAAAGCTTAAAAATACATTGAAGCCTGTGCAGACGGATTAAAATAGTATCTGATCCGTCAGACGCACGAGACAGACGACTGATAAACACAGCTGGAGGGCCTCCTCTGAAGAAGGGATGAAAGGCCTGTTCACAGATCAGTTCAGTCAATGGGTGGTCTCGCACTGGTGGGAGCCTATGTCTTCCAATGGAGAGGGGAGACGTCAAAGCTTGTGGCAGCTCTACCTTGGCTGTACCATTTAAAAGTTACAGTGACAAACTTTTTTTTGCTGGTTATGAAACAGTCTCAGTTTAATATTGATGCCTCTATATGACCTCCAAAAGTGAACAAGACCATCAGCAAGAAGATTGTCTAGCTCTACATAGTTATTCTATGTATAACCCAGGTCCGGCTTCGCCGCGGATTCCAACCTGCAGTCGGAGCTCCGGGGGGAGGAAGAGAGGTCATTGCCTGTCATGCGTCATGTGTCTCGTCCTCAAGCTAGGAGAAGAGGTTCACCGAGCTGCTCCGTCAGTGTGCAACACTAACATCACGCTGCTCGAGACCCAGGCCGTATGGCTGGGCCCGCTGGAGTGAAGCGAGGCACGGGAGAACCAGAACCAGGACTGAGCGGAGCAGACAGTCAGAGGCCTGGTGTAGTAAATGAGAGGCTTTGTTAAAGGGACTCTGGTGCTTGGAAACACCACCGCCTTCGTCCACAGGGATCGCCAAAATCAACACTAAACAAAAGTTCCTAGTAGTAACTTTAAGCCTCACTGCTGTGCTCAAGTTAAAATAATTGCGCTTTGATCCTGTTAATAGTGAGTAAAGTCCAGAATAGAAGAGAACTATACTGTATATCACTCGTTTTACAACAGTGAGCAGACTGTCTCAAACGAAAACACACAGAATTCATAATAAGAGCCATATTGTGAGTCTTGTTTTTGAGACGAAGATCGATTACTGAATGAAAAACGTGGAAGTGAAAGCAGAGCTCTGTTAATTTAAATGTTAAAGTAAAATGAAAGTATGTTAAATCAACCAATAATTGTGGTAAATAATCGTGTTCTCAATATTGAATAAAATGATCGTGATTAGCATTTTGGCCATAATCATGCAGCCCTAACTACAAGTGAGATAACAGCTGTCCCCAATGCGATTTTTTTCCTGCTATGTCGAAGTCATGACCCGCCCTACTTTGGCTCTGATTAGCTTCTCGGTGACGTCACCCATTAGCCTGTTGTTTGACGTTAGGAAGCCTCGAGTTCGGCGATTTGGCCGTTTGACTTTTAGCAAGCGTCAAACGGACGTTACCACATTTGGAATGTGTTTGAGTGACGTAGAGACGCCGTACAGGGCTCTTGTAGCGGCCGCGACCTGTCAATCACAGTAAGCCCGCCTTAAAGCATACCCTGCTTTATGGTGTATTTGACTCTAAATGCTGTATTGAATAAGACTTGAAACTAGAGATTGAGACCATAAACTCATGTTTACAATGTTTACTGAGGGAATAAATCAAGAGAGAAGTAGAGTCATTTTCTCATAGACTTCTTTTTGAAACCAGAGGAGCCGCCCACTGCTGGCCAGTAGAGCAATTACAAGTTTAAAACACTTCGCTCTTTAGGACCCAAGGTTGCCGCCTGGTCTAAGGCAGCTACAAACTCTTGGATTTAATCTGGATTTTCCTGGATGCAGAAATTTAAAGAAGAGCTATAAGTGATGAACCAGAATCCAAAGCCAAGCTTCAAAGCATTTCTTCAGGCATCCCAGTTATTTACTATGCCTGTAGTCGTTTAAATAAAAAAAAGTGTAAATGGCACCGATCAGCTGCCCCTTCATGGTCAATCTAACTGTATCACATAAGGCCTGCTGCTGATTATCCCTTATTGACAGCACTCTGACATTCTTATGAGGTATACCTGTGTGTGTGTGTGTGTGTGTGTGGCAGTATCATTGTGGTGTGTTCCAGTATGCAGCAGTGTGTAAACGGAGAGATAGTGGATACTGTAGCCTGTGGGTCACCTTAGGGTGCCATCTATCCACACGGCCAAATGGATCAATCGATAGAGGAACATTAATCTGTAGAAGCGCTCGGCTATAGCCCCGACAGGACAGGACTGATTAGAATAAGAAATATGGACCCACCCACCCCTGGCTAATGCCACACACACACACACACACATACACACACACACACGCACACACACAAACACACTTCCACCCCTCCAACCCTCCACCCGTCTCCAGTCTAGGGTGTCACTGTGCTGACACAAACAGTCTTTCCTGAGCAGAGAGCAACAGAAGAACACTCTTACTGTCTCTGTCTCCACTACAGGCATAAACAATTAGGATTGCCTGGGGCAAGTAAAATGCCACATCTGGCTAGTAAATCTAGTGACTACCTTGCCTGATGGGCGAGTGGTAACAGAAAATTAAACACATTGTTTTTTTCTAGAGCTGATGATGGAAGAAGTAGCTAACAAGATGGCCATCTCGCTTCCATCTGGTTTCTGTTGAGGGTTGCACATGTGCAGTACCAACCTGACACTCGCGAGAGAATGGCGACAGGTAAAGAAAACATTTATGAGCTGAAGTGTAAGCGAGCATTTCAATACCCAGGAAGATTTGTATTTGTATTGTTTCTTAATGTTTTGAGATGCAAAGAATCCCCTTGGCGTCTTGACACCAAATCCAAAAGGAACCCTTAAGCGGCTGTACTAGACTTCAAACTAACTAAACTAAGAACCATCAGCATCATTACTATACACAGAGCGTTGTATAAAAAGCTTCAAAGACTGAGTGGTGATGTAGCACTTATTGCATTCGTATTAGTTGTTGCACTTATTGTATTCGTATCAGTTCGCTGCACTTATTGTATTCGTATTCGTTTATTGCACTTATCCTATTCGTATTAGTTTGTAGCACTTATTGTATTCGTATTAGTCTGTTGCAATTATTGTTTTCGTAGTAATTTGCTTCTGCGCTATACTTTTGCTCTGGTTTATGCTTTAAGATGCTTGTTTAAGAAAGGAGATGCACTTATGACTTCTGGTGACTAGTAGTTCTCTTGAATACCTATGTTGAATACACTTCCTGTAAGTCGCTTTGGATAAAAGCGTCTGCTAAATGACTGTAATGTAATGTTTCAAACCAACGCAGGGCTTTTACTCCTTGGGCCGGCATTCGTGTGAAACCAAAAGTCGGGTTTATTTTACTGGTGACTTTGTGTCCTGTGATGTAATGTCACTTGACGCTAGGTCACAGAGTCATATGATTTACGACTGTAGCTTAAGTTACCTAACAAACCTAATTATTTTACCCAACCCATTTTTTGTAATCCTAACCAAGTCGTTTTGGTGCCTAAACCCAAACGCGACAACCTGAACCATCGTTAACAAACGTTAACCATCGTTAACAAACGTTAACCATCGTTAACCATCGTTAACAAACGCTAACAAACGTTAACAAATGTTAACCATCGTTAACAAACGTTAACAAACGTTAACAAACGTTAACCATCGTTAACCATCGTTAACCATAGTTAACCATCGTTAACAAACGTTAACCATGTCTTACACCGTTTCCAACGTTTCCAATACACAAACTTTCTGTGTTAAGACAGTAGGGAAGAGGCTGTCACTATAAAGCCAGCGGGTTTGACGAGTAGGGATGAGATCATGTTTCAAATTCCCACCCACCCGACCACTCGCTCACTCACTCACTGTTAATGGGTTCATCTCTGGAGAGAGGGGGGTTGTCAAAACATTTACGATATGCAAGAATGTTTGTGGCTTTGCATCAATGACACAACATGTCCTTGTTGTGATTAATTTATTTAAATAAAGATTGAACATGACAATTAGTTTAGTCTTCTATTATTTGAAAGCCGCAAATAAATAAAACAATTTGTATTGAGGCAAGTAAAAACTGACTATGGCAAGTGAAAAGACACTCAAGTTAAATCCACAGTATGAGCTTCTCTCTACAACGAGGTGTGAAAGTTTAAGTCACACAACTGATGCCTTTGATTTGATACTAAATAGTGAAGTGTTTCAATAGATACATTCATTCTACTGTAATAGATTTAATGCAGGGAGGCACTTAAGACCTAAACTCAAGGGCCAACAAGACAAAACTCACTCTTACCAACAAGCCTTTGCCTTTTAAGTAAAATTGATTTAATAAAGCATAAAAAATAGGTTCTAACTTGTGTTGTCTTTGGTCTAAATGAGGATACAAGTGCATCCTAACAGTGAAGCCAGAGAGTGGCACAAGGACACACTGTAGAAAACCAGTGAATTAAAAATCTGGAGAAAAAGAAACACAAAATTAAAGTTGTGTAAAGGATAAAAGAAATATGGAAACTTCTATTATTAAAAGGTTGTGAACACTGCTGCGCCCTGTAGAGTAGCTGCTTTTACAGACTTTACAATCTTGCATGAACACACCTCACGCCACAGTGTAGATATGTGTTTTCAACCTGTGGGGAATATTGTGGTGGTACGTGCCAGCTGTTGATGGTGTTGGGTCAGTGCACTGATTAGCAGTACGTAGCTAGTGGAGCACGAGGAACACTGACTGTGTCTGAAGACATGGAATCAACTCTGGATCTTTATGACTAAGCAAACCGAATCTTTGTTATACCCTGTGGTGACCGTAGATGCATTTGAGTTCAGTTTTTTTTTTTTTTTTTTTATAAATCAACTGCATTGATTTAGTTTTCTTATTTCGTATTAAAAACTATTAAAAATGATATGTGACATGTTCCTTAAACCAAGATCTGAAGCAGCTGGTAACTCAACTTCAGACCCAACTTGACAGTTTCTGTGGTAAAACACCGTCACGTAGTTCAGGTCACTAAAAAAAAGAAAAAAAAGTAATTCCAATAAATAATGAAAACTACAAAAATTTAAATTGTAAAAAAATAAATAAACGATATAGTGTAAATGAAAATGAAGAATTGGACTACTGTCATTCTCCCCAAAAGCTTTTACTCGAGCAACACCGTCGGTCTCAGGAGTGATGGTGAGGCTATCAAGGAAGCCCAGAATGGGATTCCAGGTCCTGTGAAAGTCTTTAGGGGAACCTTTTATTAAGAATACAAATTTTTCTAGCTTTATTCATTCCAAGATTTTCCTGCCATGTCTGAATGGGAGGCATGCTTCAATTCAAGAAGAATCTGGCCGACAGAGCAGTAAAGGCAATAACATTCAGAGTTGCGGTCGCAATTCCACAATCTGAAAAAGTTTTGGTTGTTCGATCAGTCAACTACAGTTGAGAACATAACTGTGGAGGAAGTGAAACCTATGATCAGAACAGTCTGTTTTGTGACTCTTATGCCCATTGAGCTCACTTCTAAAGGGAAATAAATAAATAAAATAAACAAATTCCCCTTGTTTCTGTCGACCCTGATGGAGAACTCAATATACTGCAGAGTATTGATATGAACCGCTTTTTATCGAAATTAAGGGTAAGGAATTAGTCCATTTTGGATTCTGAGGGGGCGGTTGGGGAAATGGGGAATTGCTTTTTGTGTGAGCCTAAAAAAAAAAAAAGCCTAAATTAAAAGGAGTGAAAGAGATGGCTATAAAGGCAAATTATATATAGCTAAAAGGGATGAAAAGGGGGAAAAGAACATCTTAATATAAATCATTAAAAGTTGCAAAACGTTGGGTCTTAACAGGACGGGGGTAATAAGTGATTGTTTAGGATTAGTGTGTTTCTAAACTGAGGCCAAATCCTGATAGTGCTAGTGACGACTGGGTTGTTAGAGATTATGGAGGCCACTATAGGGGGCTAGGAGCAAATTAAAGAGTGCAGTGGGCTCTGCAATACCTCAGTGTGAACCCAAGGTGGGCAGTTGACAGAGTGTTTGCAGTTGACCCAATAGAGGAGTTACAGACGCAGTAATAACGACTAATGATATATAATTAGAAGCGCTAAAACGCCTTCAAACTAATCTTTTGAGACAAATAGGTTTATTGTTCCAAAGGAATGTATTAAACTGCTGATCAAGACAGACAAAAAAATATTTATTGGTACAGATAGGGATGTGTTGAAAGATGTGGGAATTTTGGTTGACACTGTAGCTTAGTTTTACCCCCCAATTAACAAAGTATGAGTTGGGCAAAGTAAGAGTTCAGAACCAGACAGGAGAATTATCACAGTCCTACGCTGTCACTTTAAAAAATGCTAATGTGAACCAATTGAAGAGACAGCCCAGATAGCTTGAAACCCTTGCTACATAAATAAACAAAATGTGGATGTTAAACGTCTTTACCAACAGGAAACACAACTGTGCAGACACATCATCATGCTCTTTAAGGTAGCAGGTCGTAGTGGAGGAAGGTTGGGGGTATCATAATCTAATGACCCTCCTTGAATCATTTTAGGAAGCTCCCCTTTTGCAAGTTTTTTGCTTTATTTCAACCATTACTGGCCACTAGCTCACCAGGCTAATGCAACACATTGGCTAAGCTGTTTTATTGGGCGTTTATACACTCATTCGTATCTACAGTGCTTACAACACATGACAGGCGTCGACACACAGGATTGGCTAAGTCCCACCCCTTGAACAAAGACTTGCCAATCCTAGCGTAGCATCCTCCAGCTCCGACCGCGGTCTGACAACTATACATCCCTCATGCGTTATAGTGACACTCGTTACCCGGAGAGGTATAACGGAGACAAACGTTTCTAAAGTCCAACGTTTCTACATTAAAAACCTGTGGAGCTTACATTAGCAGAGTACGTTAGCACATCCTTATCATCATTATATTGCATGAGTGCTTCTATGCTAAGCTAGCTACTGCAGGTATACCAGCTCTCTCTGAAATCGCTTAAATTAGATTATGTTTCTTCAGGGAGTAATGTTGGTGACAGTGTGGGATCCATGGTAGCTCTTACAGCTTGACGGAGACGCAAGCGGAGGGTAAATCACCCAACGAAGTTACACTTGAAAATTATCTAACCTGAACCCGAGCCAATCCGAAAGCTTTAGGCAAGAAACAGCCTATGTTGTGTGTCGGCCCCGTCGCGTTCAGGTCAGGTTGCTGAAGTCTACCTCCTACAATACCCTGCCACCAGTAACACTCACCAAATGTGAATTAATCTGCCGCTGAAAATAATGCCCAACATATCCAACATTTCCTCCTGTTTGGTAAACATTTGATAAAAAAATTAAAAAAAACAGCAGTGTAGAGGTGTTTTAGGAAAGTACTGAGCCTTTTTTTAAATGAAATACGTATTTATGTGTTTGTTATACTTCTATCCATCCATTTAATTCAGTGTTACTTCTTTTAAGATCTTTAGTCTGTGGTTGATACTGTTTTTAAAGCATTTAAAAGATTCTGATGTTAATCATAGTGACAAGTTTATTCCTATGTCATTCTCTCCATTTGCTGTGTTTTCACTTTGCTTTGAGAATTTTCTGTAGATTGCCTTATATCATGCCAAAATATGGATGTAAACAATCTGATTGTTGAGGCTGCCTGCCAAGGTGTTTAGATGAATTATATATTATAACTAAGATGCAGGTGCACACACTGCACACTTTGCCTTTGCTATCTGTGTGTTGGCAGTGTTTACTGTCAGGTGACCTTGCCACACCTTAGCTTTAGCTAAATCGATGCCTCCGGAGCTGTGTTTCAGTAATGACCAGATAAATAGTGCAGGATTGACGATGTGTTTCTCCAGCTGTGAGTGGACGGAGAGGCTGCCGTAGTGTTTGATTGGTTTATCAGCGACAGATCCGCAGCCGCCTCTGCACTCCCCCCGCCGACGCCCAGCACTGAATCTAATACCGCTCCAGTCCCGGGACAAATCCATCAATCTAACACAGACACACACACACACACACACACGCACAGATACACACCATGAGCTCCATCTGAGTAACACTTCAAGCAGCAGTGTCACTGCTAAATAACGTTAAAAATCCAAGTCTCTCTCTCTCTCTCTCTCTCTCTCTCTCTCTCTATATATATATATATATATATATATATATATATATATATCTTTGTATATATATATCTTTGTCCAGCTGTCTATCCCTGATTCTCAAACACACACACACCCACAGAACATCTGTCGATATCAATAAAGTCAGGTCTTTAGCTTCTTGTCACCATGATCACACAGTCACCCATTCACACTGCATATGTTGTTACACACTGATGCTGCGTATAGAGCATATGATTATGAACAGCTTTGTTAAGAAGCAGAGACACACAGGTAAAATAAATATGCATTTTACAACCTAACATCGTACTATGCGGCATTCATTTCTAAACCCAAAGGAGAAATTCACATGACACAACCAAATGAAAGCCAATCAACTTAACTCAAAAACGGTTACACCTGGACATTTCTGCAGCACAAAGTACTGGTGAGTAGACCTGATCAATGTCCTTCTGCAAGGACACATTTTTCAATGTGTGCAATGATGCTGAACTTTATTTCATTTTGAATCGGACTGATGGTTAAGCAAGTAGTCTGCTATTTTGTAAAAATAAACCCAGTCAGTAAAGGTTGGGTTTAGACTAACTAGGCACAAACGTAATGTAACAAGACTAGACAGCCATGTCAGCAGCTCTGTACAGCAATGCTTGTATGTAATGTTAGCATGCTAACCATAGGAATAAAATAAGAGTAGAACGGACATTCCGATTCAAATCAACGTAGCAGAATGGTCAAAGCGGCGGACATTTTTATGTGTACCGTTGCCATTGGGACTGTTGTAGCGGGCTAACTTCTGTACAAACTAAGCAGACATGTGGTGAGTTGTGGATTTACAGAGGTGAGGTTTTGCAGTAACGACCTAAACAAGCAGTGGAGTTGTAACGTTATGAATCGTAAAGAGAGCCAGAGTATATGATTAAAATTTAACAGGTACGTGCTTCATCCACACACTCTTGTCACAGGAAAGCACAATGCTATCGCCAGATGTGTGACAACTTTGTTCAGTTGTGTAGCATGAAAGCATGGTGGAAGTAGCAAGCTAGCTAGCAAACTACTGTACAGCTGGCTAGTTAGCTAGCTAGATAATTCCACCCTGATTAAATGTTACACTGGTTAAGGAAAATTAGCAGAACAGCGGTTTGGTGGCCAGTGGAAGTGACTAGTTCTAAAGGTCACTCCACCTCACTCCCCTCCAGTACGGAGGAGGAAGGGCTAGCTAGCTAACTAGCCACACTTTACGGGCCCACTGGCATGTGTTGTCAACTAAATAACTAACAACAATCGCCATTTTAGTTGAATGTCTGTTCTACTCCTATTCTATTTCTATGATGTTAACATTTGCTAATTAGCACTAAGTACTAAGTACAGCTGAGATCGATGGGAATGCCATTAGTTTTGCAGGTCGTAAACTAAAATGTTGGACTTTGAACTGATGGTGGCGCTAGATAGAAAGTCAGAGAGTCAAAAAGGCATTACAAATCATCCGTGTGTGTGTGTGTGCGTAATGCGTAGCAATTTACCCAGTAGTCATTGAGATATGTTCATGAGCCGACCAGTTGATATTGCCATCACCAGAAAACCTTTTTGTTTTTAGAAGCTGTTTTTTTAACCAACAGCCACTGGGCACAGTGACTGTTTGTAGCCTATCATAGAGGTCTCCACAAGACCTCTTGGTTCCTAGCAACCAAGACCCACCAAGGGACCTGAGTAAGGCCAGGTCCAAATTACTGTTAATTTCCAGCGGGTTTTGCTTCTATGAGTCAGTATGGTAATATATGATAATTTGTGATTAGCTTGCCAGCTAACAAGATACAATTAGCTGGAAGGCTTCGTTTGATAGAGCTATGGAACTGCTAGGCAAGCAGTTTCTCTGTGTTTTCCAATATTTTATGCTAAGCTAGGCTAAATTCATCCAAGACATCTCAGTACTGGATGAAACCAGTTTTCTCATCTGACTAGGTTGAAGGTGAGGCAATTAAAACCATTTGTTTATGGTTTCGGTAGGGTTATAGCTTTAGGTTTTTACTCACTTTTCAAAGGATAGAACTTAGTATTCAATACAACAGTCTGCAACAGAACACGATCTGGCTGGACCTTTGGCTAAATACAACAACACCCAAAATTGCCGTAGCCTCTGTGAAGCAAATACAAACCCTCTACAGTCCCTTTCTCAACACACCACCACACTGTGACCAAGTCACACACTGATAAATGCACAAACTTGTACTTTATATTGTAACTTAACCGATCCAAAAGCAAACAGCTGAGCAAGGTAAACTTTGACAATAATGAAAAACACACATACAGCAAACTCTTAAGTGTATTCTGAGCAGCCCGCTGGAACATCATGTAATCAAATAAGAGTGTGTGTGTGTGTGTGTGTGTGTGTGTGTGTGTGTGTGTGTGTGTGTGTGTGTGTGTGTGTGTGTGTGTGTGTGTGTGTGTGTGTGTGTGTCCCCAGCAGCACCCAGAGGCCCTGAGCCCTGCTGCTACCCCTGCTGCTGCTGCTGCCTTGCTCCAGAGCACAGCAGCAAGGTAGGGGAAAAGGAGGTGGAGGGGAGGTCGGAAGCTACCTTCACCTCGTTCCAGCAGAAACAGATTGTACTGGAGGTGCTCAGGATATCCGTAATGAAGGAGGAGATGCCGAGACGCATGGTGATGGATGACAACAACGCCGTAGAGATATACAGATAAAAAAAACAAAAAGAAGAGGGAAAGAGAAAGATGCAGGAGCTGTTGACAGAGCGGAGACCAAGCAAGACTGAGAAGGGAGAGAGAGAAGGAGAGAGAGGGAGAGGGAGAGAGAGAGGCTGGGAGGGAGGAGGACAGAGGGGAGAGATGGAGGGAGAGAGGGAGGAGGATGGCTGCGCTACAACTGCTGCTGCATGCAAGACTGTGTGTGTGTGTGTGTGTGTGTGTGTGTGTGTGTGTGTGTGTGTGTGTGTGTGTGTACCTGCGCGAGTGCGCAAGTGTGTGAGTATGTGTGCATCTAATGTCCAGCTTTAGGATGACAAAGCAAACAGGTATACAGTACATTAAGATGAAAACCTGTTAGTGCCTTTTTCATATTTCACTTTTCACAGACACAGGAGACATGGACAGACTTGAGATCACTCTGTTATCAAGTAGAAAAGGTATGAATGAGGCGGCAACCTCCGGGTCTGACAAAGTGAAGCCAATGCAGAAGTGCCTTACAACTTGCATACTCTCTACTGACCAGCAGGGGGAGACTCCTCTGGTTGCAAAAAGAAGTCAAGTGTATTGGAGTCTATGAGAAAATGACTCTACTTCTCATTTGATTTATTCCCTCAGTAAACATTGTAAACATCAGCTTATGGCCTGAATCTCTAGTTTCAAGTCTTCTTCAATACAGCAGGGGTGGGGCTACCTTGTGATTGACAGGTTGTTGCCACTACCAGATCTCTAAGTCACTCCTCCGCAGTCCAAATATGGTCACTTCCGTTGACTGGTTGCAAAATAACAACATGGCGAAGGACTAAATGCCGAACTCGAGGCTCCAAACCGGCAGGCTCCAAACCAATGGGTGACGTCAAGCCGACTACTTCCACTTCTTATTCACAGTCTATGGTATGGACAAGGTAAACCAATACAACAGATCAATTTCATGGCCAAACCAAATCATTCGGTGGATTTTCCATAAGTCAACTTTAACATGTGAATTCACACTGTCGGTGTGACCAGGCCTTTACGTGCACATACACAAGGATGTAGGTGTGACAACATGTTCCTCAGTTGTTTTTATTTTGCTCAATATGCCTCTATCTTTCCTTGTCTCCACCCACTCCTCACTTCCCCCTGGCCTATGGGTTTCTTTGGAAACCAGAGTCGCCGTTGTCCATTCATCCACCAGACTTGGAGGTGCTGACTCTCATCCCTGCCACTTCACACTCGGCCGCAAACCATCCCAGCGAGCATCGGAGATCGCGGTCCAAAAAGGCCCGCAGAACAACATCATCTGCAAAAAAAGGCAGAGATGCAATCCCCAGGCCCCCCCACGACCCTTAATACCGGACAGTCTGCACATCTCAGCTGGGCTTAGGGATTCTGTCCATGAAAATCACAAAGAATCTGTGACGGGGCATAACCCTGGCAGAGAGTAATGCCCACTGGGAACTGCGATTGACGTCCTGCCAAGAATGCAGACACAGCCCCCCCATTGGTTATGCAAGGACAGAGTGGCTCGTAGTAATATCAATATAGGAAATAACAAATTGACAGAAATAGGGGTTTGAAAAGTGTCCCCACAATCCCCAGAGGAAAGTACGCCCTTGTACACACACATTAATATGTGCATTTTCTATGCACACATGATTATAAATTCAGCAGTTTGAATCCATTCATTATTCAGACATTACTACGCTGAATCAGTAATGTCCTGTTCCCAACACACACACACCCTCTGGTCATTTTAAACATTTTAAGCTCCTACTTCCACGTTAAATACATTGAAGGAGTTATTAGTGATGTTTATGTTTCGTGATTGACGCTTCAAAACTGTGCCTTTCAGCTATCCCGTGACAAGGGGCGTGAATTTAGTAAACTTCAATCAGCGGTGGGTGTAGGATTTGTGTATAAAAATAGCCGGCTGGGTGAACGGGGTGGTGTTCATGGTGTCATGAAAAACACGACAATAGTGACAACAACATTGTTTCTGCTGCCGGATGGATTGATGCATCTTGAGGTCCATGCGGCTGTTGTTGTGTACCATCGGAACATTTATTGTTGTTGTAGTTGCATTTCATGTTATTAAGCCTGTAATCATCAAAACATGCTTAAAATTCTTTAAAAGGCACTTAAACATACTGGAATACCTTTACCTTACATTTGTTTTGAGAAAACAAATTGCTACTACACAGAAAGGACAGCCCTCTTTCTTTTAGTGAACATCCTTTTTTGTTCAAAACAAACAATCTTAAATAAGGTAATATATATATATATATATATATATATATATATATATATATATAATTTTTAAAAATGTTTGCAACATTGTACGCTTCTCTTCTTTCTTACATGATGATTCCTGTATTTCTAAATCAGGATCTATTTTTCACTTCTCTTGCTCGTCATCAAATTGTTCAGAGCGCTGCAGCTAGAAGCTTAACTAAAACTATCCGTGCCGATCAGACTTTAAGGTTCCTCTAATGACTTAATATATTGGAAGTGGGCCCAGCCCTTCATATCAGTCTGATGATCCATAAACCTTGTACCCCAATCAAGACTCTCCACTCACAGAATACAGGGCTCTGGTCTTTCCCCAGTTTAAAGGAAGTCAGAAGGCTGCAGGGCCTTTTTTCTATCGTGTCCCCTTCCTCTGGGAAAAACCTCCCAATGGACCTCAGGCTGGTTATCTCACAGGCCTTTTAACTTTAAATTAACTGCTTAATTTCCTGGCTGGCGAGTCGGCGTCAGTCTCAATAGCCGTGTTTTCATTCCCATATTTTTTTTGCATTTTGAAGTAGCATTAGAAAAGCTGTATGAAAAATTGGATAGAACTTCCTAAATTAATTTTTACACTGTTTTTTTTTTTAGATTTTTCCAAAGTTGATGTGTAAATGGAATATGTAAACGCCTCTGCCAAATAAATTCTCACATGGCGAAAAATTTTACTCAGGTGACATGGAGGGGGGCCGTGTCAGAACCACGCATGCTGACTACGGGGGTTCCACAAGGTTCAGTTCTGGGCCCCCTTCTCTTCTCGCTCTACACAACATCTCTGAACAAGCCTCTACAGACACTCCAAACTAGGGCTGAGCGATATGAAAGAAATCACAATATCACAATATTTTTGACCAAATACCTCCAGATCAATATTGCGATACTGTAGGGTTGACTATCGGTGCTTTCACTAAATATTTACACAATGAGATTTTTGATGAATAATGCTCAGTAATGTGGATATAACGACTTTCATTAAGTGGGTAGAGGGAAAACAAACTGGAACAGTCTTAAAAATCATGAAAATGACATGGTTGTACTGCAATGCATGCATTTAAAACCAGGGAAAGTCAACTTTTGTGCCATATAATGATATCTGAAATCTATTGCGATACTGTGGAGGGTTGACTATGGGCTTTCACTAAATATTTACACAATGAGATTTTTGATGAATAATGCTCAGTAACTATATATATATATATATATATATATATATATATATATATATATATATATATATATATATACCTTGCCGGGTACTACTTCGAAACGTGTGCACTATTTTGAAAATTCCTCTTCTCCATATCCCATGAATACACTGTGGCATTACATTGGTGGCATTAGAGCCAGGAGAAGCAAGTTATTGTGAGTGGTGATGTTTAACTATGGTGACCACATATGAAACTGGAAAAGACACGACTGTTTAAACTTAAATTTGTTCCAAAGTTCAAAACTTTCTTCTGCCATTCAACTGTCTTAGCTTTGAGCTAAAGCTATAAGTAGGATGTGAACAGCTTTTCCATGCAACCTTCCCACAAAGACAAGTTCACAAGCACCACTTTGCCAGTCTATGTTACACACATTAGTGGTCCTTTGTTGTTATTTTGGTGATTAAAAGTTCGACAGAGTCCGTTTTTATCCCATAAGTAAGTTACACCGACTGAGCTTCTGGCTTAGCCTCAGCTTGTAGCCGTCATAGAACAAAAAACGTTAGCTCGTTAAAGCTTAAACGCCTCAGTTCGCTCGCGCGCCCTCTGCGGAGGCTCGCGCTACGGCGCAAAGCGCGAGTACAAACAGACCTTAAATCCCCGGTAAAACTCAAAACTCTGGAAAAAAGTCAGTCAACCCGCTGCCACTAGTGTAACGCTGATTAGTCTTAGTGTTAACGATAAAATTGTAGTTACGGAATTATACAACTTTCCGCGACGTGGGTAAAGCAAGACTATAAGGTCCACTTCACTGCTTATCTCTACAGTGGGACAACCGAACACCGCCAACAAACGTGATACATCGCCTCATCATCATATCACTCCGCCAAACTCAATTACTTAAATTATAGGCAAGGGGCACCATGTTATGTAGATCCCTATCTAATTTATGGAACAACATAAGATATATATATATACATACAAAAAAATATTATAACAAACCTAAGAAAAACAAGATAAAGCTATTTACAGTATCAATCTGTCCTACGGGTCATTTTTACCCCCTTTGCATTTCGACTCCTCTGGATGCTAGTCTGATAGTATAGAAGTCTATGAGAAAATGACTCTACTTCTCACCTGATTTATTCCCTCAGTAAACATTGTAAGCATGAGTTTATGGTCTCAATCTCTAGATTCAAGGCTTCTTCAATACAGCAAGATGTTCATTTAGAACATTTTGGTCCATTTGAATGGACCATAAAGCAGAGTATGCTTTAGGGCGGGCTTACTGTGATTGACAGGTCGCTACTGCTACCAGAGTTATATATGGCGTTTCTACATCCCTTTTCCGCATCCTAAATATGGTCACTTCAGTTCATTGTTTGCGCAAAAAACAACATGGCAACAGCAGGAATCTAAGATGGCAACAGCTACAAAACACGAGTCCACAAACCAATGGGTGACATCACGATGACAACGTCTACTTCTTATTTACAGACTATACTGGCAGCTAACATTGGACTTAACCATGCAGGCAGGTCTCATCCAGCATTCATAGCTATGCCTGCGAAAAATAATGCGCTGGATTTCATAGATATTAAATAATTTCTTATTTTTGCACGTATTCTCGAACAAGCAAGAATAAAGACTGCTGCAGCCGGAGGGCGGGAGCACCACTGAATGGGTCCATCAAATGGCGATCCTTCAGCCACGAGACTGCTGTTTGTTCCCACGCATGAAACGAGAAGTCAACAGTGACGTAACTTGCATACTTTAGTAACGGCACTTATGTAGTTATTTTAACCTAAACAACGATCTTTTCCTAAACCTAACTAAGTCATTTTTTTGCCTATTTTGAAAAAAACATTTGCTTGTAACAAGCGGAAATTGCCACGTGTTGCTGGCTTTTGTAGGAAAATGTACAAAAAATGCAAAGTTACTTTTGGAAAGACATCATACCGACCGTCTACAGGATCCCAACAAGGACAAAATACTGTTTTTACTTAGAGTGACAACAACTACAGAGAAGAAAGTGCTTATTTTACAGAGAAATACAGCCATTTCTCCATGATACTTCATTAAATATTTATAGATCAGAAACAAACAAAAAAATATATATGGAATGATATTCAATAGTCCTTAGAGAGGTAACTGCAAGGTATGTGGGCAACAGGGCCCGCAACCTTTAGGGACCCAGAGAGCTACAGATTCATAGTATCAATCGGTTCGTGCTAATTTGATTAGCCGCAAATTTGTAGCTCAAAATCTCAGTATAAAGTGACATTAGGAGGGTCTAAAAGAAGGTCCTGCATTTACTTTCATAAATTGTGCATGCAATGTTTTTGACTTGTTTTAATTTGAATTGTTTGTAAGGTTTTTTTTAAGTAACAGTAAATCATTGAAAAGTATGAAATCATCGGTTGTCTCAAGGTTCTTCTCTAATTCCCCAATCGTTTAAAAAAAGATTATGATATCGTAGGGAAAAGCTGTGATAATTATTTTCATAAATGCATTAAAAAGATATAGTTGTGCAGCTCTGGAAGCCAGTTAACATGCAATGGAGCATGGTAGGCAAAAACATGTAAGTGGTTGAACGGCCGGAGTGGCCCGTTAAACATTAATGTTTGCGCTCTTGAATCGGAGGCCTGCGGGGAGCTAAGGCACATTACCATAAATATATTCTCTTTGATTTCACATAGATTTCTTGACCACCCCCCACTCTGGCCTGTTTCCCCGTTGCACACACACTCACACACAGACCAAATGGGGACTCACAACCCATGACGACGACTCACCTTGTGGGTTTCCAGAGTTTGTGCGGTGGCGGAATCAGCTCTCTCTTGTTGAGGGGGGCCACACCGAGGGCCACCTGTATGATGGTGATGAACTTTTTGTACTTCATGGCGCCGCTCATCGGTGCTCTGGGGTCGCGGCGACAACGCAGAGTCCGGTCAATCAGTTGCCATGGCGACACCTGCCTCCAGTTTGGTCCACTCTTTCCTGTCAGTAGGTGTTTGAGGATGCGATGTTGAGGAGTGGAGCGCGTCGTCTGGAAGCTGAGCGATGCTCGGACCAGATAGAGCAGCGGCATTGGGGGGGTGGGGCAAAAGACAAAACAGCAGTGAACTGATTTGTGTTGAAGCATTACTGTTACATAATTCACATAGAAAATCCCACCACAGGAGGATAATAGTGGCACTAAGCCTCTGGGTGCTTAGCGTGGTAATCCGCCACATCCATCCTCATTTAATTTCTTTATGTTTTGTTTTTTCTGAGGGCGGTGACATTTTTAGACAGTGCTCACACTGTGAGGTAACTTTACATAGAATAATAAATATTTAAAAAATCTTATTTCTTATTTGGGATATGCAGATATTAATCGGGTTTTAGGAGCATTCTTTGGACATGTATACATTGCATTCAAAATATGAATGTCAACAGGGGGGTTTTCATCACTTTGTGACACAAGGTCACTTTCCTGTTTAGGTCCATCGTACACAGAGCAGGTATATAAAGTATATTAACCCTAACCCTATATACTCCGCATTACTCCGTGGTCTATTTGACTCTAAAGGGACCATAATTTACTATATGAACATCATGCTGTATTGAAGAAGACTTGAAACTAGAGATTGAGACCATACAACTCATGTTTACAATGTTTACTGAGGGAATAAATGAAGAGAGAAGTAGAGTCATTTTCTCATTGACTTCTATACAATCTGACTTCTTTTTGCAGCGAGAGGGTTCGCCCCCTACTGGTCAGGAGATAGAACGCAAGTTTAAGACACTTCCGCATTGGCTTCACTCTGCAGAACCAGAGGACGCTTTCTGGTTGAACACAAACCAACTAGCTTATAGTTTGCTGGAGTAGAGATGCCCTAAAGAAAAGGTCATATTTTTGGTCAGAAAAAGAAACACACCTACTTTTAAGCATTATGAAGGACTTGGATATCAGCAGGTTTTTGGATATGCACAAATATCACAACACAGACCTTTTTCTTTCTTTTCGAGAAGACATTTGAAGGAATGAAAGAGTGAAGCTCTGTTCACACAGTCAAACAAGTCCACCACAGGTGGAAAACTTTGAAAAAAAATGTCAGTGAGTGACCAGCAATTAGGAAGTATTACGTTACTTTCCCGTATAAGTCATTATAAAATGCTTCATTGCGATTGTTATAAATCACTATGAATGTTTTTGAGTGGTTATAACTATAATTATACAGTGCTATGAACATTTTATAATGCATCATAAGTTAATAATGCATTATATACTTAAAGAAGTCACAAAGTGTTACCCAAAGGTGCAACTGGGTGTCAACAGTGGAGAGTTAACCTCAGGCAGGATGCCAGGACGCATCTGCACGTTTTATAAATGTTTTAAGTTGTTTTTTTTAAATGACGCTCATCCCGACTATTAATGGCTCCTTTTAATGAGTGTACAGAGACAAGAGAGGAGCCTGGAGGACATTTACAGAAAGAACCGGAGCTCCTGCTGGTCTGAGATCAGTCTGAGCTGTCACACACACACACAAACACACACACACACACACACACACACACACACACACACACACACACACACACACACACACACACACACACACACACACACACACACACACACATACACACAGTTTGCGCAACAATGTACCAGTGGAATTTGCGTGAATAAAGAAAAGGCATAAATTGGGCTTTGCATTTTGTCAGACTGAATCCATGAATGAATGAGCGATCCTCTGTGAATATGCATTCATATTTTTAAAATATACTGATATTTGAGCTGTCCAACAGTTTCAGATTGATGGTTGAAATAATTATCTGAGGCTGTAAGTCTTGCAGGGGATTTGGGCTGTGTTGTAGTTGTGGATAATCCAGGGAACTCACTGTCTACAACTCATCAAAAATCTTTGTCCATTTATTTTCCTCCTTTTTTAGGTTTATGGTTATCTCATAATACGCTGAGGGATGGGCCGTTTGAATGGCATTAAATGAAAAATAAAATAATAAATCCTTAGTTCATTCATTTACCCGATTAATTAATGCCAGATTAATGAAAACAGGGATATCACTTTCATAAATGGATGCGAGGCAACACGCACACACATCATGAGTGATGCATGTTATCTGAGGCATGATCCTAATCATGGACTCTGTAGCGAGGATGAGGAGGACTGGTGCTGTGCCATTGAGGCAGCGTGGGATTGGGTCATGGTTGCATCATAAGCTCCTTTGACCTGATTCATCTGTCGCCGTGACATTGCTGTGGTCTGAATCCACTCTGGACACTATGGTGATCCCTGGGAAACTGAGTACACTGGGGCATGTCGAAGGAGGCCTACAGGTGAAAACACTCAGTGTGCAGTGTGTTGACTAGGAAAAAGGAGAATGTCAATTCTAAATCCGATGGAAACAATCCCACTAGTATTGTGTTATACATACCCATATTGAGTTTCTTCTACTTGTTGAAACCGCTTTTGCAATTGAATGTTGCTATTGGCTGATCTACAATCTAAATTGTTCTTAAAATGGATGCATATTAAGGAAATAAATACATACTCTAAATAGTGTTTTTTTCATTGTGAACATAATTTAACTGTTTTTTGGTAAATCTATCTTTGCTTTTGCATTATGACACATGCACCTACGGGTGTTCATGAGGGCCTGTGCACTTTGTCAAACCTTGTAACTGTAAACAGGTCTTACAATAGGCTTTATTACTTATTTATCTTCTCTAACAGTTTGGATTTAGGGAAAGATCATGCTTCGGCTTTAAAAAAAAGTCCTTTGTTATGGTTAGGGGGGTTTCGTTGTCATGGTTACAATAACAAACACTTGGTTAAGGTTAGGGAGTGACCATGGCCGTGTTTAAAGGGAACAAACATTGACTGTTGGTAAGAAACAGGAAATGGATAGCTGTTTCCTGTAAGAGTCAGATGTTTTGGTGACCCATCACTCCATCCCGCATGGCTGCTTTTTAATAACATCACATGACTTCGTCCTCTGCTCCATTCATAATAACGACGGCCATTAGAGGGCTCTGTTACTTCAATATAAGAGACTGATGCCGTCATGCTCCTTAGTAGGTCAGTCTCTTGAACCAGGCTTATGTAGAATTGTCTGCTGTTGACACTTTTGTGGGCAAAAGGGCTGAAAAACAACCTCTAAAGCCTTTAATGTGAAAGAGCCAAACAGGAAACATGTCGCCAGTCTTTGAGGATGGACAAAACAATAGCTCTTTCCCTGCACATGCACTTGAGTGGTCTTAAGCACACATATGCATCACAGTCAGTGATGACAGTGTGGCCATTGTGATAAAATATGGAACATGCAGAACACAGTCTCACATGAGTCCTGTTTGTTGTGCGGATATGGAATATTAAATCATTCATAAGGGAAAGTTACATTTTCACCTCATGTTATAGACAGCGTGATTCAGAAGTTAAAGCTATTTTAATTGAATTGTGCTGGAACGGGAAAAAAAAGCGATTTTAGTTTTGTTTATATAAGAAAAGAAAAAGAAAAGAGAAATAAATGCCACGTGTTTTGATCCATGAAAAAAGGTACAACATAAATTAATTCAAGACAAATATAACTCATCTAAGGAACACACAGTAGTTTGGTTACCACTTCTTAGGTTATAGAAAAAATAGGCATGGTAGAGGCTCACTATACAGCCAGCGAGGAAGAACACAGGCATGGTGGATCTTATCATCATAGGTTGGTCGAATAAGGAAACGACTTGGCACTAGTCTTTCTATGGATGCAGCCGAGGTATTCATGCACGCTAATGTGGTCTGTGGTCGTGCATCCTGCTACGGCCCTGCTGACACCGACTGCTACCACCATTATTATTACTAGTCACATTACTATTACTATTACCTGTACCATTAAGCATTTTAGCTTTACTTCCACCCTGAAGCCCTTTTTGCTTTCTCGCTCTGCAGGTTTCCATGAATCGTTGTGGTACCTGGACCGTAGTCGTGCCTCCTGCTGTGAGCCGACTGACACCCACTGCTACTTCGATTATTATTATTAATCACATTACTATCCCTATTTTCATAATTATAATTCTACTGTAATAATTGCTGCTGTTATTATAAGTAGTCTTATTATATGAATCATTTATGTCATATACATTGAATGTGTTGTATCTCTGTTATGCTGCTCATTCTGTACACATGACATCTATTGCATTCTGTCCATCCTGGGAGAAGGATCCCTCCTCTGTCGTTCTCCCATAGGTTTCTTCCTTTTTTCTCCCTGTTAAAGGGGTTTTTAGGGGAGTTTTTCCTGTGCCGATGTGAGGGAAGGACAGAGGATGTCGCATGTGAACAGATTGTAAAGCCCTCTGAGGCAAATTTGTAATTTGTGATTCTGGGCTATACAAAATAAACTGAATTGAATTGAATTAATGTGCTTAATAAATGTTGGCAGCAGGCACAGTCCTCCAACCAGTAGAACTTAGGAGGATTCTATGGAGACTGAAAGGGGCTGAATTCCACATCTACAACTGTAGTTTGTTTTTTTCAAATATTTAATGAAATCATCATGAAATACATTATACACATTTCATTATAATAAACCACGTAGATAACAACACGTTTAGATCACTTTTTAAATACAACTGCTGTGGAGTTGTTGTACATTATATTCATATATATATATATATATTCTCTGCGTCTTATGGTCTGATACATTTGCTTCATGAGTCACTGTGGTTCTACTGTACACAGGTCCTGAGAGGTGTGGGACCTCAGGAGTAGGGCAGGTCTGATAGGTCCATGTTTTTATTGAAGATGATGGAGAACTCTTTAGAGAGCAGCTGGTGGAGGCTCGCCCCGTCGTGAGCGTACACCCAGCGCTCCCCCGTCCAGTCGTAGCGCTTCGGTCCACTGCAACGAGAGACGCCAGGGAATTAGCTGAGACGTTTAACAATTCCAAGAAAAAGATAGTGAATTTATTTATTTATTATTGCGGCAGTGTGACATAGTACCAACAGGTGACCAATTAGACAGACTAAGGTGAAATGAAACATAACACAAGAAGTATGATCAGACATTATCATCTGAATATGCTGCGAGTTGTTTGTGTGCATGTGTGAAAGCGTGTTGTTTACGAGTGTTGCATATTCAAATATGAATAATTGTGACAAGAGGGTGTCTGAGAAGGAGAAGGGCAGAGAAATACATATGTAAATGAATAAATACATGGTAATGGGAATACAAAAATAGTAATAATAGTAAAAACAAACATGCAGTTGTATTTATGTCACTATTTCAGGCGCATGCAGCTCGTCCATTGTAGGGAAATGGGAAATGTTGTTCACGTACATGTATGTAACTTTAACGCAAGTGTTCATTTCAATGCATTTCCTCCAGGCATGCAAACTCATCAGGTGTTAAAACAGAGAGTCAACCGCACCGCCCTAGATGGTGCATTCTGCCTAGGATTTTATATATCTGGCAAAGGCACCAAATGCATTCAAAAGTTAAAAAAAGGCTGCTGGTGAGGTAGAAATCCTATTTCTCTCTTTAATGAAAATTTTGTCCTTATTTGAACTATCCAACTATATTTTAGAATAAGTAACTTTCCCAAAAGGATACAGGTCACAATATGCTATAAAACTGAAAAGCATCTATCTATGCTATGAAACTAAATAAACCAGAATGCATAGAACAATAAGAAAATAAAACATTTGCATTAGATGGAGTTTCACTTGAGTTAGCTCCACTTTGGCTTCATCTCAATGTAAATGCCAATTACTTCTGAAATTTGTCCAAATCATGCTCAATATTACTTTTCTATTTTAGTTTCCATTAGGCACTGGTGTTGATGTCACTTCTTATATGCTTCATTTGTTTTTATTTGTTATCTGTATTTCTACTCTGAATTTTTTTATTGCTAATGGTCTCAGTAGTATTTATTTTACACTTAAATAATTGTGATCATATTGTTTATACATGTTTATATTTTGATTCTTCTGTTCTTATCTTTAATGAAACTCTGGCACAAAAATGTCCTTCCAGATTATTAAAGTTCTAGCTTATTTTATCTTATCTTATCTTAAATGTTGATTCTGGTTGAAAGCAACAGGGATCAGGAGTTTGGCTCTTTTTTTTTCTCTTGTCCCGGTGATCTGCCCATCTGGGGGATGTTGTTGATTGTGAGTTAGCGTGTTGGACGTGTTCCCAAACTCTTATCTCTGGCTGATGAAGCTGCAGTCGGGACTTGCAGCTCCGTTTTCGGTAACATCAGTGTGACTAGCTTGTTGTGCTGACCTCAGCACACGAAACTAACAGCCTACGGGTAAAAGTTTCGAGGTGAAACCAACGCTGTTGGTGATCATCGTCCAAATTGTTGGCACACGCAGATGAGAAAAGCTATTGTGATGGATTTACAGAGCTGGGAATCCATTTATCTTTGTTTTGACTTGGTTTAGTCAAGTCTTTTAGGCTTAGTGCAGAGACGAGACAGCTGCAGACAGATGTTTTGAGAAGCACTGTGTGTGTGACGGTTGGATGTGTGTGTGACACGCTAAGTGCAGAGGCTAACATGCAGCTTGTGTGTGTGTGTGTGTGTGTGTGTGTGTGTGTGTGTGTGTGTGTGTGTGTGTGTGTGTGTGTGTGTGTGTGTGTGTGTGTGTGTGTGTGTGTGTGTGTGTGTCTCACCTGGTGGGAGAAGAAAGCCAGATCTGTCTGTTGGGCGTCTGTTTGTTGATGACGTAGGTGCCGTGGTCTCTGCCCACCTTCACCGTCAGCACTCCACTCTGTACATGAAACAAAGACGGAGGAGACATTAACACACTTATTGTGACAAATTTCAACAACAAACAACAAAACTATTGTTATTACATTTTAGAGGGCTTTAATTTTGATATTCCACATTTAGCATATACTGATATTGAGGGCTTGATCTTTTGAAATGTATTCTTTATTACTAACTGACTTATTATTCAGACAATAGAAATTTCATTTTTCTATGGAATACAGTTGGCAAGGCCAGCAAATCACCCACCCAAACAAACAGGGGAGGGAGGCTTCGGCAGACTACGTTGAATGCAGCGCGTGGGAGAAGTTTAGATAAACAAAAGCAAGACAAGCTAACAAATGCCACAGCGAAGTGGATAGCTACAAACTGCAGGCCGATTAGTATTGTGGAAGATGTCGGTCTGAGGAACGTTCTTAGGATCGCAACGAATGACGGCACATATGAGCCTCCCTCAAGACGCACCGTCACTACAAAAGCGAAACAAACTAGATAAAACGGTAATGCCCTGGCAGTGGCAAATAGCTTTGGTTTTATATTTGATTTGATTCCATTAATGTTTAAGTTGAGATTTACAAGAAATATTTTAACTGCTACTGTGTAAAGGGAATACTGCTGTTAAAAAGCACCTTATTTGTTTAAAGTGTTTGCAAACCAAATTTTATTTCACTTTCGTTCATATAGCAGTACTTTTAAAATAAAAGTGCGCAATACACTACTTTTGAATTCATTATTGAATTTTGCGCATAACAATGCGATTAATCGCAGAAAATCATGCGATTAAAAATTGTAATCGTTGCCCAGCACTAATATATATATATACAGTGGGGCAAAAAAGTATTTAGTCAGCCACCAATTGTGCATGTTCTCCCACTTAAAAAGATGAGAGACGCCTGTAATTTTCATCATAGATACACTTCAACTATGAGAGACAGAATGGGGGGAAAGAATCCAGGAAATCACATTGTAGGATTTCTAATGAATTAATTGGTAAATTCCTCGGTAAAATAAGTATTTGGTCACCTACAAGCAAGATTTCTGGCTCTCACAGACCTGTAACTTCTTCTTTAAGAGGCTCCTCTGTCCTCCACTCGTTACCTGTATTAATGGCACCTGTTTGGACTTGTTATCAGTATAAAAGACACCTGTCCACAACCTCAAACAGTCACACTCCAAACTTCACTATGGCCAAGACCAAAGAGCTGTCAAAGGACACCAGAAACAAAATTGTAGACCTGCACCAGGCTGGGAAGACTGAATCTGCAATAGGTAAGCAGCTTGGTGTGAAGAAATCAACTGTGGGAGCAATTATTAGAAAATGGAAGACATACAAGACCACTGATAATCTCCCTCGATCTGGGGCTCCACGCAAGATCTCACCCCGTGGGGCCAAAATGATCACAAGAACGGTGAACAAAAATCCCAGAACCACACGGGGGGACCTAGTGAATGACCTGCAGAGAGCTGGGACCAAAGTAACAAAGGCTACCATCAGTAACACACTACGCCGCCAGGGACTCAAATCCTGCAGTGCCAGACGTGTCCCCCTGCTTAAGCCAGTACATGTCCAGGCCCGTCTGACGTTTGCTAGAGAGCATTTGGATGATCCAGAAGAGGATTGGGAGAATGTCATATGGTCAGATGAAACCAAAATAGAACTTTTTGGTAAAAACTCAACTCGTCGTGTTTGGAGGAGAAAGAATGCCGAGTTGCATCCAAAGAACACCATACCTACTGTGAAGCATGGGGGTGGAAACATCATGCTTTGGGGCTGTTTTTCTGCAAGGGGACCAGGACGACTGATCCGTGTAAAGGAAAGAATGAATGGGGCCATGTATCGTGAGATTTTGAGTGAAAACCTCCTTCCATCAGCAAGGGCATTGAAGATGAAACGTGGCTGGGTCTTTCAGCATGACAATGATCCCAAACACACCGCCCGGGCAACGAAGGAGTGGCTTCGTAAGAAGCATTTCAAGGTCCTGGAGTGGCCTAGCCAGTCTCCAGATCTCAACCCCATAGAAAATCTGTGGAGGGAGTTGAAAGTCCGTGTTGCCCAGCGACAGCCCCAAAACATCACTGCTCTAGAGGAGATCTGCATGGAGGAATGGGCCAAAATACCAGCAACAGTGTGTGAAAAGCTTGTGAAGACTTACAGAAAACGTTTGACCTCTGTCATTGCCAACAAAGGGTATATAACAAAGTATTGAGATGAACTTTTGTTATTGACCAAATACTTATTTTCCACCATAATTTGCAAATATATTCTTTAAAAATCAGACAATGTGATCTCATTTTGTCTCTCATAGTTGAAGTGTACCTATGATGAAAATTACAGGCCTCTCTCATCTTTTTAAGTGGGTGAACTTGCACAATTGGTGGCTGACTAAATCCTTTTTTGCCCCAATGTATATACACCTTTTTTTTTTTTAAACAGAAAAAAGTTGCGCACATTGCATCATAACAATGTCTGCACCGGGCCAATGCATGGCTTTCCCCGGAGACTAGGCTGCAGCTTCATCACCTCGCCCGGGATTCTCCAAAGTTTTGAAGTATTTTAGATACGACAATGTGGTGCTCTGTGAGCAAATTGGAAATGGCTTATCAGAGCAGCAAAACTGCACATTGATTACAGTACATTAAATACACTAATCATTTATTCGACAAAATGGTATGAGTGTCAGTCGACTAAGAATTTATTTCGAGGACAGCCCTTATATTAACAATCTTTCTTCATTTCTTTCAGATAGTGTCTTTATTTAGAGACCGGACATGGTTAGCCTGGCTTAGCATAAAGAATGAAGACTGTGGGGGAAACAGTTAGGCTAACTGTATCAGGCGGCAACCTCTGGTTCTGAATAGTGAAATCAATGCTTCATGTCTTACACCTGCATTCCCTCTACTGTTCATCAGGGGGCGACTCCTCTGGTTGTATAGAAGTCTATGAGAAAATGACTCTACTTCTCACTTGATTTATTCCCTCAGTAAACATTGTAAACATGAGTTTATGGTCTCAATCTCTAGTTTCAAGTCTTCTTCAATACAGCATGATGTCCATTTAGTAAATGATGGTCCATTTAGAGTCAAATAGACCATAAAGCAGAGTATACTTTAGGGCAGGGCTTTCTGTGATTGACAGGTCTCTACCAGAGTCGCATACGGCGTCTTTACGTCTAAACTAAACTATCCCTTTATGAACGCTTAAAACCTTGGTCATTTAAAGCCCCTCTAACAGGGCTTTAGAGATTGAGAAAAGATTGAGGATTGCAGTTAAGGTTCAAGACCAAAAAGGCATAAGGAAGTAAAGAGTGGACTGCCTCTTCTTGATTATTCCATAAAGATTTACTCCAGCACCTCTCTGAGACCCTCTGCAGAGTGCAGCAATGCCCCTGGCTCTTATTTAGCCAGCAAAGTTACAGCTCTCTTGATTCTGCTCTGTGTGTGTGTGTGTGTGTGTGTGTGTGTGTGTGTGTGTGTGTGTGTGTGTGTGTGTGTGTGTGTGTGTGTGTGTGTGTGTGTGTGTGTGTGGTTTATGGCCCCATGTGTCACTGAAGCTAGTTGAAAAAGGGTGTCAGCTGCCAAGATTGGAATATTGTCCAATCAGTCAGAGCCAGCAGAGACAGCCGCTGTCCAACCAAAACGATTACACACACACACACACACACACTTTATTAATCAACCTCTCATGGATCACACTGACAGGGTGGACGATGTAACAGGAGGGAAGCGGAGGGGGGGGACGGATGTAAAAAATGATAAAGAGACACAGGACGGTGACGGTCACGTGGATCCCGTGGAGGGGACGTCCCAGAGAAAATCTTAACAATGCCAGGACAGACAGACAGACAGACAGGAGCACAGTGCAGTGTGACGGTGTGCACTCTACATCTGCCTAAAACACAAACAACACATCTCTCTCTGGTACTATCCATCAGACAGCGAGACAGCCTCCACGTCAACAGCAGCTGTTATCGGCGCCGGGCATCAATAAAGGAAGGCCGACACACATGGGACCCAACGCGGTCCAACCCGTCCCCCAGGCGATATCCCGCCAGTCTCAGCGGGAGATGACACGTGCCCCAAAAAAGCATCAGCTCGTAGGAATACATCACAATACTGATCGGTTCGTTTTTGGGGCGTCTGATACACTTATTAACGGCGAGACTTTAATGATTAGAGAGAGTGAACACAACAGGGTGCGGTCAGCATGCTAACAATGCTGACAGTCAACATGCTAATGCACTGATGTTTAGCAGGTAGAATGTTTGATGAATGATTTTCTTTCTATAGAAAACTATAATTGACAGCGAGATTCCAGACGAACTTCCTTCACCACCGCTCCAAAAAAAATCAACCGTCTATTGTCATCTTTAAAGGTTATTTGCATAAAAACTATTCCAATTATTGGGAATTAAACAATTATCATTTAAATACTTGATTTGATTAAAAAAATAATCAGTTGCTTAAATAATGTATTATAAGCAGCTTAGAGCTACTCTTAAAATAAATCCCTCTCTAATATCTATTTGATGTTGCTGTGAAAACATCTGGATTTATTTTCTATTGACAAACAAACACATTTTTACAAGATTACATTTGAAAAGATCACAATATCATAATTTACCTTTGCCCCATATAATGTGGCACGTGTGTAATAGTGACCAGCAAAACAATATAAGAAATATGCGTCTGATCAGCCGGTCACTGGTCATGGCCGATTTCGATCCACTGCTCGGTGCATCTCTATAGCTTGGCATGTTAGCAAGCTAGAACTAGCACTTAATAAAAAGTATGTCTGTACAAAATGTCATAGCACTCCATCCAAAAAAATATCAACCTTAGTCAAAGGATTAACTAAGTCAGCAGGGACTGAAGAGCCACACCTCATTATAGAGGGGCCATGAGGTAGCAGCGATGCTAAGCTAGTGTTTAGTTGCTGCTTAACCTTACCTTAACCTAAAACTACCTTAAACCTAACCTTTACGTAATCTTAACCTAACCCTAACTTTAACCTAACCTTAACATAAAACTTACCTTAACCTAACCCTAACCTTAACATAAACCTAACCTAAACCTTACCTTAACCTGAACCTAATTTAAACCTAACCTTTACGTAATCTTAATTTAAACCTAATTAACCTTTACGTAATCTTAACCTAAACCTAACCTAAATCTACACTTTCCCTAACCTAAACCAAGTCTTCATCTTAAAATGTAATGATTTGAAGTTGGTGAGAACAATGTTATCAAAATGTATAGAAAAAAAACCTGCCAAATTACCCTCATATTGGAAAGAAAACTAAATCTGCTCTGGCTTCTCAATGTCCTCCTGCTCTCTGGTCCTCTCCACCTGTCCCTCTGTCCTGAAACTGTATCCTCCTCTCTGATAGGTCAGGGTAGGTCGCTCACCGTTTCTGTGCATTTCCAGGATTTACGTTTTTTAAGCCTCCAGCCGGATAAACTCAAGCGGCCTGCCAACTAAAACAACGGTCTCTAAGTGTGTCGATTCTACTGGGCAAGAAATCAATAAAGCACCAGAGCCCGGCAGCCAAACAACGGGCCCCGTCTGGAACAGCTTTATGGAGCAGAGAGAAGTAACGGGCTGTGCACAGTCACACCTACAGCATCTCTACACACACTCCTACATCTCACTCTCCTCTGGCCGATACGTGTAATAAAATAACCATTTAACTATAGCAAGTTTAGTCTCTAAGGTGTATGAGCATTATCGACACCTAACGTATTCGTATCAGTTCGTTGCACTTATTGTATTCGTATCAGTTTATTGCACTTATCCTATTCGTATTAGTTTGTAGCACTTATTGTATTCGTATTAGTTTGTTGCAATTATTGTTTTCGTAGTAATTTGCTTCTGCACTATACTTTTGCTCTGGTTTATGCTTTTAGATGCTTGTTTAAGAAAGGAGATGCACTTGTGACTTCTGGTGACTAGTAGTTCTCTTGAATACCTATGTTGAATACACTTCCTGTAAGTCGCTTTGGATAAAAGCGTCTGCTGTAATGTAATGTAATGTAACAATTATAGTCCAAAATGACGCGAAATTGATTAGTTTTAAGTGAAATCTGCACATTTTCAAGATACCTCTAAACCCATTATCTACTAGTAGCAGAACATCAGAATGTAGGCTAATTATGATCGCTGATACCATCCGATACACACACCAACATGGGAATAAGTGGAGTAGCAGCACCTATTTGTTACACTTCAAGCAGTGGCGATTGGCAGATAGGGATTCATAATTTCTAGTCACCGGTAGCAGAAGGGAAGGTGGGGGCAATACAAGACAAAGCTGAATTAATAACGTGGGTGCAATGGATAGTGCTGGTCCCAAACAGGGCGAATAAATAAATTACATTAGCAAGACGCTATTACTAATCTGCCTGCAGCACAATCAGTAATCTCGCATACAAATTCCACATCTCTGTATTCTTGACTTTGTTTCTTATAAAGTGCTTTGTGCTTGGAGACGAATAAACAAAGTAAATCTGCCAATAGGCTCTTTTGAAATTAGTAAATCTTGCGCAGAATCCATCACCGGCGATCGCAGCACAATGCATTCCGTTAAGATTTGTGCCCGACTTGATCCCAACTTACTCTGACGTCACACACACGTGGGCAAGGGGTGTTAGGGAGTACGACTGAATATGTATTAAGTTTCATTGGCATGAAATGGATCTGTGTTAGGTCTGATAAACTGTATCAAATGGCGTCGCAATCTAGAGATGTGAAAGTTTCTCGATTCCAAGATGTATCGTGAACGATTCTGCACAGATGCTGTGACAGAACTGCAGCTCAGTGTGAGTCTTTACTGGGGTTTTGCCATCATTCACTGTCACGTTAGTTTCTCTCTCCTCTCCTCTGATCTCTGTGTTTCACGGAGCAGAGAGACTGCATTCAAAAAGACAGACAGTCGGCTACCTCTGTTTCAACAAGGTTAGGCGAAAAAAATTGTGCACGTCGGCTGAAATCCAACCGCAGTGTTGTTAAACTAGTCGGGAGATGCAGAAACTTAAACAAAGTTAGGGTAGAAGAGCTATGAGTAAGTTACAGTAAGTAACTCAACTAAAGTCTGCTAGCTAGGCTAATTCATACAGTGCAAAATCATTCAGGAAGTGCCCTGTCTTAGAGCTGCTATGTGAAAACCTTACTTTTGTAGATTACAGCATACTTGTAACACACTGCAGAGGGATTTAAGGTTGTTTTTTTGTACTCTTTATGTAGTATAGTGAATTTCATAGATACTGGAATTGAAAAGATGCAGCTTTCTATACTATAAACTGATTTTTAAAAGCACTTTCTATATAAAAAGTGAGTTCAGATTCATCTGATTGCTTGTATGAAAAAGTAACTAGAAAATTAAGGATGCGATTCAATTAGTTTGCTTCCATGCAAGCAAATTTATTTTTGCAACCGGAGGAGTCGAACTCCTGATGGCAGTTAGGAAGAATGCTTTAGTTTAAGGCACTTCTGCACCGGCTTCACTCGGCATAACCGGAGGTTGCCACCTGGTTACAGCCCAAAAATGTCCCATTCACGAGAATGGGATGGATGGACGTAGGGGGGTGGACAGACAGGCTGATGAATGGACATCCCAACATCATAATGCCTCTGACCACGGCTGTCGCCACCGACCTGCTGACCGTTAACAGAGAACAGAGTGACTTACGGAGTAGACAACGTCGTAGTCTGTTCCGGTGAAAGCTTCATCCGTCAGGTCCTCAAAATAATCGGTCAGAGCGTCCAGTGTCTCCTCTGCCAGCTTGTCATACGCGCCTTCGGACAGCTCACTAGTAGAGGGCCACAAAAAGCTACATATTAGTTTAGAACAAATAACCAGTGATGCTAATATGATAAAAGAGTAGTTAACCTTATATGCACAGGGGGGGGTTTCTCCAGCCTCTGTTGTGTCAGGTGGATGTTCTTCCTCCACCTTACACCACCAACTCTATTCTCAAACCACTGACAGAGAAAAACTGAGGTCAGACAGTAAAGAACTCACTAGTTATCATCAGAATCATATATGTTCATTTCTTTATTGCGTGTGCGCCATTTGGTATAACTTTACCATTTATTCTCATGGCATTTCACCTAAAAAATACATGACGCATTTAGAGGACAAAATATGAGACGGTTTTGTTGTAAACTCTATAAGTTGCGGGATGTACAGTACCAGTCAAAAGTTTGGACACACCTTCTCATTCAACTACTTTGAAGAATCTAAAATATAATATAAAACATATTCTGGCTTGTTGAGCATTTGTTTGTTTACCACATAATTCCATACGTGTTCCTTCATAGTTTTCTATGTCTTCAATATTAATCTACAATGTAAAACAAATAAAGAAAATAAAATAAAGAAAAAACATTGAATGAGAAGGTGTGTCCTAACTTTTGACTGGTACTGTAGGAGAAGACATCATGAAGTGTGTCCTGTCAGTTATTTCTGGAGGCAGAACTTACTTTGTTTTGAGGTTGACAGACGGGAAGCAGCGCGTGCGTGGTAGACGGACGAACCCCCGACATGTGAGACAAGCTCCTGAGCTGGAATATTAAATAAAGTTAATATGAGGGTTAATACACAGTGTCAGTGAGCTATGATCTAAGATGCGACGGCTAACGGTAGCTAACTAGCTTAAGGTGACGCTGTTAGCTGACGTTACCTGGTTAAACAGGCTCCTTCTGCTCAACATGTTGAGCTGTGTCTTCACGAGGTGACATATCACGTGCGAATAAATACAAGGCGTTTTAGTGAGAGAAAACATAGTAGTTAAAAAAAAGTCAAAGATGCTCTATGTGCACAGGGTTCACGCCGCTGTCCTGTGTCGGTTTTGTTCTTCTTCATGTATATGGGCTGGCCGCAAACCAACGTTCAATGTCCACACTGCCACCTAGTGGATGGGAGTGTAAACTCTTCTTCGTCTTCTTCTACTTCTTTTTCTTCTTGATTTTTTTCTTCTTCTACGATCACCTTCAGTTCTTCTTTTGTTTTTATTTATTTCATGTCACACCAGCAAGAAAACGCAGGCGCTTATTCCTCTATAACACATCATCACAGGTATCACAATAGGTAAAAATGGGTTAATAACTTTAACATATAAAAACATTTAACAACATAAAGAAAAAAAATATATATACATTTAAAATAAATCTGTATGTACCATTAAAGTGATACATATATATATATATATATATATATATATATATATATATATATATATATATATATATATATATATATATATATATATATATATATACAGTACCAGTCAAAAGTTTGGACACCTTCTCATCCAATGGTTTTTTCTTTATTTTTTTTCTTTATTTTTTATACATTGTAGATTAATATTGAAGACATCCAAACTATGAAGGAATACATATGGAATTATGTGGTAAACAAACAAATGCTCAACAAACCAGAATATGTTTTATATTTTAGATTCTTCAAAGTAGTTGAATGAGAAGGTGTGTCCAAACTTTTGACTGGTACTGTATATAAAAAAAATCTTTATGTACCATTAAAGTGATGGTTAGCAGGTCTGTATATATATATATATATATATATATATATATATATATATATATATATATATATATATATATATATATATATATATAGTATTTTCAAACCACCCCTATCTGATATATTTTGAAAAAAAGATAATTCTGTGTGTGACGCAGTAGAAAATCGCCTGACGGAGTGGAAGGGGCAAATAGACAATATGTACAGTGGCTCTGCTGAAGCTTTGTTGTAATCTTGATAAGAGTTGACCTCTTAAATCTTACTGATTTACCAGTCCATAGTAGATATGGTGTTGGACAGAGTGGAATAAGAGTTTTCTTAACAATCTTACAGCTACTAAAGAGGAAATTAATGCCTGGTTGTTTCATTCAATAATATGTAAAGGTGAAAAGAAGTCTCCTGCAAAATACAACTTCATCATGAATATTTGGAATTAAGGTATGAAGAGACAGTCTGGGTACAGGGTCCCTTTAGGCAGTGAAGGACACTTCTGGCTGCCTTTCACATACATGGATGGATTACTGAATGGGCCTACCAGGTACAGGCCCAAGGGCCAGAAGTGTCCTGGCCTTCCCCTGAAAATGTCACTTGATGAGACACTTACCAACCACAAAGACACACAAAATAACCACAAAGAGACACAAACATCTACAATGAGACACAAAAAGACCACTAAGGGTTACAAAATGACCACAGAGAGGCCCATAACAACTTCAAGAGACACAGAAGTACCAAAATAGACACAGAATGACTAAAATCCATCTAAAGTGACACTAAATGAATACAAAGAGACACAAATGACAACAAAAAGATCCAAAATAATAACAGAGACACAAAGAACGCCAAAAAAAGACACTTAGTTACTACACAGACACATTCCAGAAAAACAACACAAAATGAAATACAAAAAGACACGAAATTATTACAAAGAGATACAAAATGACCAAAAGAGACACAAAATGATTACAAAGAGACACAAAGCAACTTCATAGAGAGGCAACAGCATCACAGGGACAGGTGGTGGGGGCCGTTAGCAGGTCTGTGCCCAGGGGCCCCCTTGTCTCATAGTCCACATACATTTCTTTTAATCCCTAGACTGCATCCTGCACACACAGTGTGAATGTGGGACCATCTCACCAACAATGTCATCATTCAGGAAATGATAGAATTATAATAATAATAATCAATCCTTTATTAGTCCCACAATGGGGAAATTATTTCTCTGCATTTAACCCATCCCGGAGGAGCAGTGGGCTGCAATGAAGCGCCCGGGGAGCAACTTGGGGTTAGGTGTCTCACTCAAGGACATCTCGGCATGTTGCCAGTAGAGGGGTTTGAACCTTGTGGTTACGGGACAAGCGCTCTACCTCATGTGCCACAGCCGTGATATTGCAGGGTTGCAGGGTTCCTGTCAACAACCCTTCATTCTGACAATTTACCATCATGCCATTATTATGATTTTTATAACAGTTTCATGTTTTCCTGAAACAGCCACAAACATGACTTCATTATATTCATGCTATGTCACAAAGTACCTGAAGTGTTAAAGAGGAGAATAGAGATGTGTCTGTTACCTACAACCAAACTGCAGACCAGCTCACACAAGACATTATTCATGAACCTGCACCCGTCCTACCGGTGGTTAGCCAATCAGTGCACTCTCAGCTGGTGAGATGTGTCGGGCCCTCATCCTATTGGCCGGCAGCTTCTCTGGTGAGGGCTGAGCAGGGAGAGATCAGTGGAGGGATCTCTGACCAAGACCTGAGCTGAGGGAGATCCATTGGACAGGATGAGGGGGAAAAAGGGAGAAAGTTAAAGCCGCGTAATCTCATTGGAAGTGGAACTTTCACCGACCGGCGTCTGTCAGTCATAGATTAGATTAGATCTGTGGTGATGCAGTGCTCCTGAGTTCGACAGGGTGACTGGAGGATTCAAACACAAGATCTAATGCTTGCTGTAATTGATTCTGAAGACTTTTGT